>NC_091952.1:113738-261238 GCF_031021105.1 Erythrolamprus reginae | reverse complement strand
GTGGGCTTGGCTCAGCTCTGGGGAAGGGGAATTGGAGGGGGTCCTGACCCTTGGCCCTCCACGTTTTAGAGCCTTTGAGATGGTGAACAACTACTGGGACAGAATTCTTTCCAAAGACTTTTGAAAATTCTTTTCTCAAACTTCGAGCAAACTTTGCTATCTAAGTTCAGCTACTACGTAAAGGTCAAGTGAGATTGAAAAACAACCCAATGAGGAAGGTGTAACACCCCCCCCCCAAAGGCTTAGAAGTGAACCCGCTCCTCGCCCTCCTCTTCCTCCCTGAACTTCTAAGAGGCACTGGCCACGTTTGCAGAGGAGGCCACGTTATTCAGTGTGTGTGTTTTAAAAAATAAAGGGGGCAGAAGGTTCCCAAGAAGAAGTCCTAAGTGAGGAAGGGCACCAGATACCCAGCAACCACACCCACACCTCTACAACAACAAGGGAAAGGCTAGGCCATTTGGGGGTTCTTGTAGCAGCGCTCAGGCACCCAACCCCTCCCTCCCGTGGCTGGCTCTTTTGGGGGGCAGTGGACCTGGCAGGAGGGAGCCTGGGGTCTTGGGCTCAGCTGCCTTCTTCTCTCTCTCAAACGTTCACTCAGAGAGAGCAAGTGACCCCCAGAGCAGGACAAGGTCTAAAGCAGAGCAGCTCCCCATCTCCTGCCAAAGTCCCAGAGAGGAGGTGATGATGACGATGATGCCGGTCTCAGGGGGGAATGAGGAGGAGCCCCCTCCCCGCTTCCTGCTTCCTCCTGGGCACCGTCTCTGGTCATCAAGGTTTTCTCAGAGGACCCCCCCCCCGCCCAGCCTGCCTCCCCCCCCACTTGGTCTGTCAGCTGTGCTGCTCCCAGAAGGCTCTGCAGTGCCAACAGCTAAGCCCTCCCCCCCGCCCCCCCCCCCCCCCACACACAAGGAAGGCAGAGCCATCGAGACTCCCGCCTGGCCCAGGAATGGCCTCTCGGGCTGCCCAGGGGGGGAGGGCAGTGCTGAGCTCCGTGCCTGCAGGGCCCCCACCCGCACAGGGCCAGGCAGTTGGCTGGGAGGGAGGGGGGAACTTCCCCCTCCCCCTCCAGGGCCTGGCCCAGCCTTCCACCTCTTTCTCTCCCCCCTCCCCCCACCAGGTGGGCTGCTTCAGGTAGACTCCTCCTGGCGGCTGCTGCTCCCCAGAAACCCTCACTGCTCGCGCACACACACACAGACACACACACACCGTCCTCCCAGGCAACCTCTACCCAGGCGGGGCAGCCTCAGAGGGGCCAAGAGCTCAGCTGCCCGCAAACAGAGCCCGAGGCCTTGTCCAGAGGTCCAGAGAGAGGCAGAGAAGGGCCCAGACGGAGACTCCCACCCCCAGGGAAAAACCTTCCCCACCCCCAAAGGAAGCCCCCCCACAGAGAGCTGCTGCCACCCCCTTCCCGGGTCCTCCTGCTCACCTCAACGGGAGGGGGTCTGTCTGGCTGCCCAGGTGAGCCCCCCCCCCCCAGGCACAGCTGCTTCTCAGCTGCATGTTCAGCTCCCAGGGTTACAACACAAAGTCATCTTGGGGGGGGGAAGGCTAAATGTGGGGGAGTGCCCCCCCCAGGCACCAGGACAAGCAGCTGCTCAGGGACCCCCAGCCCACCCCAAGGCCTGCAAATCCCAGGGCTGGAACGGGGCCTGTAAAAGCGGGGTCCTGGTGTCCCCCCCCCCTTGTGAAATTTGGCCATCCGTCGCCAGGAGAAGAGAGACGGGAGTCCCGGGTGGCCCGTGCCAACCCTGCAGTGCAGGCCAGGAGCCTTGCCCACAAGGATCACCTCTGGGGGCAGCCTTGGTCAGACTCCTCTTTGGGGGCCATGTGAAAGCCCCCCCCCCTTTCCACTTGTCTGTCAAAGCCCTACCCCCCCCCCCATTGCTGCCAGCTAAGGGAGACTAAAAGAGACTTTGGGGAGGGGGGCTTTGGGCCACTGCAGCCATCAGAGCGAAGGGCTCAACACCCCCCTCCACTTTCCCACCCACAACAGAAAGGACTTGAGGGGGAGCACATGCAGGTGCTGAGTCTTCAGCCAGGAAGCCTGCCCCACTCAGAACCCCCTTTCCCTGGGGCCACGCAGCAGACCCAAGGGGGGGGGGGGACACTGCAGAGCTGCATCCAGGGATGGGACCCCCAGGCCCTTCCTATCCCAGGGGCTCGGAGCTTCAGCCGAGGGCAGCGGGGGGGGGGGGTTGGGAGGGGCAGAAGGAATGCCTGGAAGATAAAGGGTGCCCCCCCCCCTTCCCACCGCTGGGCTCCACCGGCTGAGCTGATGGAAGGGCAGTTGGCAGCCAGGAGGAGGCAAGGGGGCCTTGGCAGGGACGCCGCCGGGCAGCAGCGGAATGAACGCCCACTCCGCCCGGGGACTGGCCGGCGGCAGGAGGCCGAGAAGAGGCGCCCCTCCACCCAAGACGCAGACGGGAGCCCCCCTTTGCGCGGGAGTCGCAGCCCGGGCGCCCACGGCGAGCGCTTCAGCCCGGCCAGACCCGCCCCGAACGACCGGCGGCCGAAGCCGGCTGACCCAGCGGCGCCCGGCGAAACGAGGCCGCCCGCCCAACAACCCCGGCCAGACCCGCAGGAACCGCGAGAGGAGACGCCTCTTCCCGGCGAGGCACGGCGACGCTCCCAGGGCAGCCGAGGGCCCGTGGCGGCCCCAGCGACAAAGTTTGCGAAGTTGAGCGGCTCCTCGGCGGGCCGACGGGGCGGACGCGCCTCTCCCGGCCGGCGCCACGGAAAGCGGCTTACCTGGATCGGCGGCGGCGGGGCTCCCGCGGCGGAAGGGCGCATCTCCCGGCGGCTGAAAGCTTCCCAGCGAGCCCCGGCGGCTAGGCGGCGAAGCGGGGACGGCTGGGCGGCCGGTCGGTCTGTCGGTGGGGCGCGCCCCTACCTAGCCGGCGCGAGGTGAGCCGTGGCTGGAGCGCGCCGGTCAGCGGGCCGAGGCGGGGAGGGAGCCGCCCGAGCCCAGCCTGGCCAGCGGCCCCG
Organism: Erythrolamprus reginae; assembly: GCF_031021105.1. Taxonomy (NCBI): domain Eukaryota; kingdom Metazoa; phylum Chordata; class Lepidosauria; order Squamata; family Dipsadidae; genus Erythrolamprus; species Erythrolamprus reginae. The sequence goes on along the minus strand of NC_091952.1, from coordinate 258,253 downwards.
GCGAGCTGAGTGTGGCGGGCGGCGGGCGGCCGCGGGGAGGGGCCGGTGCGGCCAGCGTCCTCCCCGCCTGCTCACCGTGCGCCAGCCCAGCCCGGGCTTCCCCCCGCCGCCGCCGCCGCCCGCCGCCGCCCGCGCCCGCCCGCCCGCGGACTCCCGGCGCTCGCGATCCCCCTCTGCCGGCCGCGGCGCTTTGTCTCCCTCGGGCGGTGGCCGGCGCGGCGGGGTCCCCCGGAGCTCCCTTCGGGTCCGCCCGTCTGAAGCTGAGGCGAGCGCCCGGCGCCGGCCCGCCCAAGGTTCCCGTGGGGCTGGCGGGGAGCGGGGCGGCCTCGCCGGAGGGAGGAACGCTGCCGCCCAGGAGCCTCGCCCCGGAGCTCGCCAGCAGGACGGGGGCAGCGGCGGCGGCGGGGCTTCGGGCGGCGGCGGCGGGCGAGGCCGGGGTGGGGGGCGCCAGGCGGGGCGAGGGCGGCCGGGCTGAGCCGCGGAACGCGTGAGCTGCCGGTCTCGCTCCACTCCCGGCACGGGCAGCGCGGAGTCGGAAACCGGCGCCAGGTCAACTCACTCCCAATACCGCAGCGCCCCCTGCGGGCCTACCGAGGACGGCCGTCCGTGGGCCCGTCGCTTCCTCGAGCCGCTCGCCTCTCGGGCGGCTCCTGCGAAGGGGCAGAGGGGGGGGTCTTCCTTGCTCGACGCCCCCGATGGTCACTCTGGTTCCTGCGTGGTCTCTGCCTGCCTTCCTCCCTCCCCTGAGGGTCCCCTCGCTGCCCCCTGCCGCTTCTCCTGCCCTTTGCCCTCCCCAGACCGAAGCCTCCCCCCTCCCTTTGCTCAGGCTGCTTTCCCCTCGCCTGCAGGTCCCCCTCCTCCTCCTCCTCCTCTGCCCCCTCTGGCTTCCTGCTGGCATTGGAGGTCCCGTGGGGAGGGCAGAGGCAGGTCCCGGGGTGGATGAAAGGTCCTCCCAGTCAAGGCAGAGCAGGATACTGACCGGCTTGCCCTGTGGGTGGGGGGGCTTGGTCTGCGATTCGCTTGGATAGTCCCTGGGATGGTCTAGGCCAGAAAGCACTCTGCGCATGGGCAGGGGCGGCACAGCAGAAGCGGAGCGATTCTCACCCATCCCAAAGCAGGGCTGGCGCTGCCTAGAACATTTGCAGCAGCCGGAGTGGGCGCTGGCCACGCCCGGCCGCAGCAGATCTCCAGGGACCCTGCAGGAAGGACTCCCCAGCGCACACCTGGCTTCCCTGGGCGCTCCAAGCCGCCGCCTGCCTCCGTGGAGCAGATGTGTGCTTAGATTCTGCTGCCTTTATGAATAATTTGTTGTGCAGTTATAAAGCAAATATTTAATTGAACTTTATGCAAAATGTGCTGCCACTGCTGCAGCCTCTGAAAGGGAGACGTTCCGGCACCTGCCTCTGCCCCTGTGGGGGGGGGGGGCGAGACAGGTTCCTGTGGCCTGAAAGGCGGCTGGAGGAAGGGTCCGTGGAGGGCATCCAGACGGGTCTGCCTCCAAGGCTTTCCTCCAGCAAGAGAGGCCCCCTGGGACGCCCCTCCTTTGGCTTCTCAGAGGGGTCAGCCGGCCAAAGGGGAACCGCTGGGCCCTCCCTAGGATGCCTGCGTCCTCCCCACCCGCCAGCAGCCCCCTCTGCCCGAGGCAGCCCTCCCTCTTGGAGCCCGTCAGGCTGTGGCCTCTGGCTCCAGGGCCTCTGCTTACATGACAGCCCCCACCCTACCCCCCCCCGTGGCTCTCAGCGCCTGGCAGGGAGCCCCTCCTGGGCCTTGGCCCCCAGCCCCCAGCAGACCTGCCAATGGGGCAGCCAGAGAGGCAGCTCTGTGGAGGGGGGGGGCGCTTGAGCTGCCTGCCTGGGGTCCCAGCAGAGAATCCCGGGGAGGGCAGGTTGAGGGGAGGACTGGAGGGGTCTCACCTGAATGGGGTGGGAGAAGAGACAGGGTGGCATCTCCCCATACGTGGGGGGCTGCGGCAGAGAGGAAGAAGGGGGTCAAGCTATTCTCCAAAGCACCTGAGGGCCAGACGAGGGATACCGGGTGGAGACTGGTCAAGGAGGAACAGAGAGGCCGAAGAGCGTTCCCGGGAGAGCCGGCTGTGGGGTGAGGAAAAAGCCCCCCCCCAGGGAAGGGCTCGGTGGGGGGACAGAGAGAAGAATGGAAAAAGAATGGTTTCTTCTGAATTTCTTTGGCACATATATGAATAAAAAATATAGCAAACTTTTTAAACATTTGTCTACACTGTTTCCCACATAATTCTGATCTTCAAACCCAAAATCAATTTTTTCATTTCTTTCAGTTTCTCACAAGGGAGAAAAAAATGCTTTCCGGGTGGAAATAAAATGTGAGTGTCGCCAGATCCACCGATCACCCCAGGATCCCAGGATCTTCCACGTCCACGGTTCTCCCACTGCAGCTGTTTCTAAGTCCACCCATCTTTGAACTTATAATTTTTGTTGCCATTATTATTATCTTCCTCTCTCTTCTTCTATCATCTTCTCCTTTTCCTTCTTTCTGTGTCTTTCTTCTATCATCTACCCACCTCTCTGTGTGTGTGTGTGTGTGTGTGTGTGTGTGTGTGTGTGTGTGTGTGTGTGTGTGTACGTATGTTCCAGCATAACTCTGGAACCCATTGAGCAATTTCAACCAAACCTGGTACACAGGATGACTTGCCCTCCAGAGATAAAGGCGTAAGACACCGTGTGTGTGTGTGTGTGTGTGTGTGTGTGTGTGTGTGTGTGTGTGTTCCAGCATAACTCTGGAAATCCTGGGCCTTTTAAGGAGAGCGAGTCTGGCATCCTAGAGCGGCAATTGTTCACAACTAATTCATGGCAGGGAAAAGGGCGCCTGACTAGGCCCAGGACAGAGGCCTTGGACTGACCAGGCTGCCTCACGCAGGGGGCTTTTAAGGCCTCGGCCTCCCTCACAAAGTGGGCCTAGGAAGGGCGCCTGACTAAGCCCAGGACAGAGGCCTTGGATTGACCTGGCTGCCTCACTCAAGGGGCCTTTAAGGCCTCGGCCTCCCTCAGAAAGTGGGCCCAGGAAGGGCGCCTGACTAGGCCCAGGACAGAGGCCTTGGATTGACCAGGCTGCCTCACGCAGGGGGCCTTTAAGGCCTTGGCCTCCCTCAGAAAGTGGGCCCAGGAAGGGCGCCTGACTAGGCCCAGGACAGAGGCCTTGGATTGACCAGGCTGCCTCACTCAAGGGGCTTTTAAGGCCTCAGCCTCCCTCAGAAAGTGGGCCCAGGAAGGGCGCCTGATTAGGCCCAGGACAGAGGCCTTGGATTGACCAGGCTGCCTCACTCAAGGGGCCTTTAAGGCCTCGGCCTCCCTCACAAAGTGGGCCCAGGACAGAGGCCTTGGATTGACCAGGCTGCCTCACTCAAGGGGCCTTTAAGGCCTCGGCCTCCCTCAGAAAGTGGGCCCAGGAAGGGCGCCTGACTAGGCCCAGGACAGAGGCCTTGGATTGAGCAGGCTGCCTCACGCAGGGGGCCTTTAAGGCCTCGGCCTCCCTCACAAAGTGGGCCCAGGAAGGGCGCCTGACTAAGCCCAGGACAGAGGCCTTGGATTGACCTGGCTGCCTCACTCAAGGGGCCTTTAAGGCCTCGGCCTCCCTCAGAAAGTGGGCCCAGGAAGGGCGCCTGACTAGGCCCAGGACAGAGGCCTTGGATTGACCAGGCTGCCTCACGCAGGGGGCCTTTAAGGCCTTGGCCTCCCTCAGAAAGTGGGCCCAGGAAGGGCGCCTGACTAGGCCCAGGACAGAGGCCTTGGATTGACCAGGCTGCCTCACTCAAGGGGCTTTTAAGGCCTCAGCCTCCCTCAGAAAGTGGGCCCAGGAAGGGCACCTGATTAGGCCCAGGACAGAGGCCTTGGATTGACCAGGCTGCCTCACTCAAGGGACCTTTAAGGCCTCGGCCTCCCTCACAAAGTGGGCCCAGGAAGGGCGCCTGACTAGGCCCAGGACAGAGGCCTTGGATTGACCAGGCTGCCTCACTCAAGGGGCCTTTAAGGCCTCGGCCTCCCTCAGAAAGTGGGCCCAGGAAGGGCGCCTGACTAGGCCCAGGACAGAGGCCTTGGATTGAGCAGGCTGCCTCACGCAGGGGGCCTTTAAGGCCTCAGCCTCCCTCACAAAGTGGGCCCAGGAAGGGCGCCTGACTAAGCCCAGGACAGAGGCCTTGGACTGAGTGCCCCCACAGCCTAACCGGGTCATCCTCCCCCACCCACCTCACAAGTTTGGCCAGGATTGTCCTTTGCCCCAACTCATCCCATGGAGGACAGGACCACCTCAACCGACCATGGAGGCCAGAGAGGTGACCCAGCTTATCTCAGCAGGGCTGGCCCAGCTCAGGGATTTAAGTCCCAGGCCCACTTTGAGGAAATGGCGAAGAAGGGTAATGGAAGGGGTCAGGGGCATGGAAACAGGTGGGGGGTGAATGGCTCCCTGTCAGACAAACACTTCAACGTCTATAAATATCTGGGCAGCACCAGGTTATCAGGGAGCCAGATACGAAAACAAAATCCCATAAACGTTGGTTTGTCATTAAGGTCCAAGAAAGCCTGGTTCTGCATCAAAGTCTGCACTGGATCCCCTTTTTTCCTCCGTTGGATCCCATCAGCCCGGTTTCCCTGATCTGGAAGAGAAGCCCACTCCCTGGTCATAGAGGCCCTGCCAGCCCCACCTGCAGGGCAGCCCCTCTGAAGAAAGGGGGCGGAGGGCCTTCTCTCTTCTTTGGGGTCAGCCCACCCAGGCGGTGGTCTTGTGGACCGGCCCCAACTGGCTAAGGAAGGTCCTGCCTCAAATGCCCCCCACTCCAGATGTGGCCTTAGCAGTCTAAATTGTGCACATTGGGTGGTGAAGGGATTGGGCCTGTGAAACGGCAAGGGGCCTTCTTCCAGTCTCTGCTCCGGAGGAAGGAAGGGTGCCGCCCGGGTGGTCCTGGGGCCAGCCCTCTTCCCAGACCCAGCTCCGAGACCTCTGTTCCACCCCAAGGGATGCCCAGGGATGGCCACCTGCCATTCAGCAGAAGCTCTGGGCCTGACAGGTCATTAAGCCAGGGATTCCTTGAGATGCTGTCAGTTTTGGTGGCCCTTCAGAAAGCTGGATCCCAGAGAGGCCAGGGGAGTTAATACTATGAGTATAATTAGTTGCTTGCTACAATATGTAATTAACCAACAATGTATGTTTGGTAATGTTTCTTTAAGAGTAATGATTCCATTGGCCACAAGAGGGAGCCAGCAGTATTTCCTCTAAGGCAGTGATTTTCAACCTTTTTTGAGCCGCGGCACATTTTTTTACATTTACGAAACCCTGGGGCACATCGAGCGGGGGGGGGAGCGGCTAAAAAAAGTTTGGACAAAAAAATATCTCTCTCTCTTCCTCCCCTTCACTCTATTTCTTTCTCCCTCCCTCTTTCTCTCCCTTCCTTCCTTTCTCTCTCCATCCCTCTTTCTTTCTCTTCCTTCCTTCCTCTCATTTTAGCTCTTTTTCTCTCTCCCTCCCTACCTCCCTCTGTCTTTCTCTCTCTCTCCTACCCTCCCTCTTGCTCTCTCTCTTGCTTTCTTTCTCTCTCTTTCTCTCTCTCTTGTTTTCTCTCTCTCTTGCTTTCTTTATCTCTCTCTTGTTCTTTCTGTCTCTCTCTCTCTCTCTTTCTTTCTTTCTCTCTCATTCTTTCTTTCTCTCTTTCTTTCTTTCTCTCTGAGCTTCGCGGCACACCTGACCATGTCTCGCGGCACACTAGTGTGCCACGGCACACTGGTTGAAAAACACTGCTCTAAGGGGTGGGTGGATTATGGTAGGGTTGCTATGTGTAGAGAACTGTGTGTTCGGATCTCAGTTTGTATTTGTATATGATTGATTGATGTCTCTGTGAATGACTTGGATTGTTACTGACTATTCTATTGGATATATGTAAATAATATTTATACTTAAATTGGATTGGTCTGGGTTATTGGCTGCCTATCTACTACCACAACATTTACTCTGTATGGTTTTGCTTAAGAATATTGTACCTAATTCTTTGGGGTCTGGGTGGGTGTCAACAGACTCAAACTCAACCCGGATAAGACGGAGTGGCTGTGGGTTCTGCCTCCCAAGGACAATTCCATCTGTCTGTCCATAACCCTGGGGGGGGGATTACTGACCCCCTCAGAGAGGGTCTGCAACTTGGGCGTCCTCCTCGACCCACAGCTCACATTAGAGAACCATCTTTCAGCTGTGGCGAGGGGGACATTTGCCCAGGTTCGCCTGGTGCACCAGTTGCGGCCCTATCTGGACCGGGGGTCACTGCTCACAGTCACTCATGCCCTCATCACCTTGAGGCTCGACTACTGTAACGCTCTCTACATGGGGCGACCTTTGAAAAGTGTTCGGAAACTTCAGATTGTGCAGAATGCAGCTACGAGAGCAATCATGGGCTTCCCTAAATATGCCCATGTCACTCCGCAGTCTGCATTGGTTGCCGATCAATTTCCGGTCACAATTCAAAGTGTTGGTTATGACCTATAAAGCCCTGCATGGCATCGGACCAGAATATCTCTGGGACCGCCTTCTGCCGCACGAATCCCAGCGACCGATTAGGTCCCACAGCGTTGGCCTTCTCCAGGTCCCGTTGACTAAACAATGTCGTCTGACGGGTCCCAGGGGAATAGCCTTCTCTGTGGCGGCCCCGACTATGGAACCAGCTCCCCCCGGAGATTAGAACTGCCCCCACCCTCCTTGCCTTCCGTAAACTCCTTAAAACTCACCTCTGATGTCAGGCATGGGGGAATTGAGGCATTCCCCCTCCCTCCCCCCAGGCCTATATAATTTATGTATGGTGTGTCTGTGTGTATATGTGGTTTAATAATGGGGTTCTTTAATGTTTTTAAAAAATTATTAGATTTGTTATGAATTATCTTATTGTATGCTGTGAGCCGCTCCAAGTCTACGGAGAGGGACGGCATACAAATCTAATAAATAATAATAGTAGTAGTAATAATAATAATAATAATAGTAATAATATAATAATAATGATGATGATGCTAACAGGGCTCCTGAGGGAGGGGGGTTCAGCCCTTCCTGCCTCCTCCCCAATGAGAGCGGAGGGGCTCCCTGGCTGCTGTGGGGCCTGGTGGTCCCCTTCTTGGCTTGAGAAGGAGTCTGCCCCGTCACTCTCCGCTTTCCCTCTGGGGCACAGCGCGAAGTCTCCCTGGGGCAGCCCTGCTGAACGGGGACTCTGAGCTCGGGGGCTCTCCCCTGGCCCAGCGGCTGCCTCACAGGGCCTCTCCCCCAGTGGCTCCTTCTCTAGAGACCAGCCGGTTGGGATGGAGCCCCCAGGGGAGAAAAGCCATGAGGAGGCAGGCGGGGTCCCCAGAGATTGAGAAGCAGCCAGGGGACGGTCATCCCCACCACTCCCGGGGGGGCTGGAGTTAAGGGGAGAGTAATGGCGGCCTGAGGGTCTAAGCGGGAGACCCCCCTGGCAGGAACTCGTGGGGGCAGGGGGGTTTCCTGACCTCCCTGGATCTCATGCAGGTTGGTGGTGGTCATGTGCTGAAGACGTTTTCTCTCCAGTCCGAGCGAAGGCCTGGCTCCCCATTTCAACCCCTCCCTGTCTTTGGTGTCTGGAAGTCCCTCCGCTGGCATCCGGAACGCAGCATCTGCAGCCACTGAGGATCCGGAACGTGGTTTTTGTGCCCAGTGGCTGCGGCTGCCACACCGGCAGAAACGGAGGGTCTTGTGGAGGAAATAGGACCCCCTGCTCAGGGAGGGGGCTGGACTTGATAATAAATAAATACACCAATACAATCAAGGCAGCCCGGCTGGGATTCCGCCTTCCAGGGAAGCAGGAGGGAGCAGACCGGGGGGGGGGCAGCGCTCCCTAATGGGAGGGTGCAAACTCGGTGCAAAGAGCCTTCCCAGGAATGGTGCCGAGTAAATTGTGTACGTATCTATAGGGACCAGGCGCAACTACTCAGGGTTTAACTCAGTGACTTAGATTTGGCTTCCGAAAGCAAAGCCCCCACGCTGGGTTGTCTTCAGCCCCCCTGAGGCAGGTGAGCAGCCCCCTTCGCTGGCCCAGCCACCTGGACTGAACCCCCAGGCCTCTGCTGTGCCACTCGGTCCCGGCTGCCCTTCCCTCCCTCCCTCTCGTGGGTCTCCCCTGCAGCCCTCCGCCTCTGGCTCCCTGCCTGTGGGCCCCCCTGCCCCCCCCCACCTGGGTGCCTCCCCCTCCTCCTGCCCAGCCCAGAAGGCAGCCCCTCCTCCTGCCCTGTCTCTTGCTTCATCCTCCCTCCCTCCCTCTCCCTCCCCTCCCCTGCCAGCTTGCGAGGGGTTCCCGGGCGTCCCCTCCTCTCCTCTCTGCGTGGGGGCCACTGGCCGCCAGGCTGCTCCAGAGGAAAAGCCGGGAAACCCCCCCTGATAGAATTAATGGAGGCCTTTTCTCTGAATGGGGAAAGGGATGAAAACGCCCCCCGGGCTCCTGATCCTGCACCAACCGTTCTGGGGCAAAGCAGAGAAAGGAGGGAGAGAGACGCGGAGACTCTTTCTCAGGGCGGAGGGTCCCAGAAAAGCCCCCCTGCATTTCCTTTACTACCGGGTCTGTTGGCCTGCGACTGAGTGGGCGTGGCCAACGAGACATCACCCATGCGCTCCGTCACAGGCCCCTCCCCCTCCCAGCCACACCCACCAAAACGGTGGCAGAAAATTTGGGGACTCTGAAAGAGGGAAGCGGGGGGGGGCGGAAGAGAGGGGGAAAACAGACTGCGGGGGGGGGGTTGCTGTGAGCCGGTCTCTATAAAAGTTGTTCGTGTGTCCATTAGATTCCCACATACGGGGGGCACACGCGTGCGTGAAACTCCCCCACGGAAACCCCCAGGGGTGCAAACCCCAGGGAACACAAGGTGGGTTTCAGGGTTGGTGTCGGAGGGGCCTTCAGCTGAGCGCCCCCTCCTCCTTCTGCAACCCCCCCTCCCTGGCGAGGTTGAGAGGTTCCCCTCCCGGGTGGGTTCCACCTTTGACCCACCTGCCCGAGAAAGTGGCTGGTTTTGACTGGGGTCCGGTGGGCCGCCAGGTTCAGCTCTTGGCAGGGATCTCGTGGCCTCCCCCAGCCGGGCTTGGAGACTCCCGAGGCTGCTTTGGGGAGGGGGGCATTCGGGCAGCGTTACACAAACCCTCCCCTCCCCCAAGAGTCCGCAGAGGTTTTTCTTCCCTGTGCAAAGGCCAGCAGTTCCTCCAGGGCTGCAGACACCTGGGAAGGGGGGGACGCTGCCCGGCTGCCCCCTCCCAAAGCAAGGCTTCCAGCTCGGCTGGAGAGGCGGGCAGGGCGAGCAAGTGAGGGACGGTTCGGGGGGGGGGGGCACGGCCAGTCCCTCCTTTTATTCCCAGTTGTATAGAAAGGGCCGGAAGCCCCCTGTGCCTGAGAGGAGGGCGAGATCTCCTCTTTGGAGTTGCTGAAAAGGCCTTAGCGGAGCACAAACGGCCAATGCGGCCCCCCTGGCACGAAAGGGACCCCAGCAGGGGAGGGCAGGCAGGGGAGGGAGCGGCCCCCTCCTGAGCCGGTGAACCACCAGGGCCTCCAAAGGGATGTCCCCGACAGGCTGAGCCGGATGGACGGCTTCCTTCCACTCTCCAGCCACCGGCAGAGACGCAGGTGCCGAACCCTCCCAGCCAGAAGGTCCTGTGTCTTCCCATCCCCCCACTGAAGGGGGGCTCGGGGGGGGGAGATGCACTCGCTGCTTCCTGCCCTGGGGGGGGGGGTTCATTTTGAAAAGGTGACAGTTTGCATTTGGGTCCAGGGTCTCTTCGGCCTCTCCTGTCCCAGGGCCAAAGACCCCCTCAAAGTCCGGCCCGAACATTCTAGCAGCTGAACAACAACAATGCCCAGCCAGAGCCTGCTGCCCACCCCCCCAGGATGGACACTTCTGTTGCGTGGTTGGTGGCTTCCAACAAATATCCAATACACGCACTTCACACACAGACCCGCAACCACACTCCTTAGTGAACGCCTTTCGCGCTGCCTGGAGGACGTCTGGTCCGCATCATCAAGGGAGGGGGGCACGTTGCGAAGGTCCCTCAGACTCAGATTTGGGGGGGGGGGCTAGCAGGCCATGGAGGCTGGCACCAGCAGCTCCTTCTGCCCTTTTGCCAACAGTGCCAGGGGGCCAACACAAACATGCCTCTGCCTGCTCCCTTTGTGGGAGTCACAGACACCCCCTCCCCTCCATCCCCCGAGTTCTGGCCCAGGTGCTTCTGAGCGAAGGACTGTGAAGCGGGGGGGGGGGGCGCTATGGGCCAGAGCTCTTTGGCCCTTCATGCTGCCCCTCCCTTCAGGGGGCCCCTTGGGAGCTTCCCCCCGTCCCTGGAGGGGGCTCTGGCACCCTGATGAGGAGAGCCCCCCCCCCAGCAGGGCTGCTCCCCTGGAGAACTGTCGGAGCTGGCCTTCCAGGGGGCAGGAACATACGCCAGGCCCCCATGGCCCCCCCACCCTTTGGCTCTCCCAGTTCAACAAGGCCACCTAAGGAGCTGCCACGGATGGGGGGGTGCCGTGGGGAGGCTCCTGGCACCACCTGGCCTCAGCCTGGCCCCACGGAGCTGCCCCCCCAGCCGTGAGCTGCAGTAGCCCTCGCTGTGCCTCCCCTGCCCCCAGGTGGGAGAGGGCCACTCACTGTCCGCCAGAGTGCACCCTCCCTTGGCGAGGGGGGAGCAGCTGCAGAGCCCAGGAAAGAGGCCCTGCCCCCCCCCATGTGCCTGCCAAGCAGCCAAGCGAGGGGCTGTGCAGCTGCCGAGGCCCCCCACCCTCCTGCCCAGTGGCTGAGCAATTGGGGGGGTCAATCTGGGCGACTTCCCCATGGAAGCCTCCCGTCAAGGTCTCCAGAGAATTCACATTTGGAAGGGGGGGCTCTGGTGGCAGCAGCACTTGCCTCTGAAGACGGGAGCCCCCCTCCCCAGTGCAGCCCCCTCCCCACTCCTCAGCCGCTGCTTTCAGGGGGGCAAGAGGCCCTGGACAGCTCTGGAGGGTGCAGGGGGGGCCGTAGGTGAGGAAGCCTCCCCCCCCATCAGAAGGCTGGCTGGAGGTCAGGGGGGGAGGAGTGAAGCACAGAGCGGCCCACTACCTGTCCTCTGGACAAAATGCCCCCCTGGGAAATGGCAGGTGATGTCCAGGATGCAAGCTCAGCCCCCCTCCCCATGCAGCAGCCCCACAGCTGTAATCACACTACCACCCCTCCCCCCCCCCCGGAAATAGCCTTGGTTGTCCTGCTCCTCCTGGCTGGGTCACACCACTGCCCATCCCAGCCCCTCCGTCTCCCCTCTTAGCTCTTGGGCCACCTCTGGCTGGCTGGCTGGGGGGGAGGTGTGGGGAAGGTTAGTGGGCCCTGGGTTCTAGTCCTGCCTTGGGCACAAAGAGTGGCCTTGAGCCGGTCCCTCTCAAGCCGTTTCCAAGCAACCTTGGTGAGAGAACTGCAGGGACGCTGGGAGTCAGGGCACGGGTAGAAACACACACACACACACACACACACACACACACTCAGGTTCCATGCAGCCCCTAGTTCGCTTCTTGCACAACTACGTTTGAAACACACACACAGAGACAAACAGACCCTCCCCCTACTGTCCCTGAGAAGAGGCTCTGCACAACCCCCCCTCCCCTACTGGTCCCCCCTCCCCAAACAATGGGCAGGGTGGCCGGCAGAGCCCTCTCTCCGTGGGTGTCCCAAAGGGGGCAGCACGCGGACCGAGGGTGTTGGTTACAAAAACGGCCCTTCAGGTTTGTGCCGTCACGAGCAACACCACACAGGCTGTGGGCAAAGCAGGGCCAGAACCATCCGGGCCCAGCCAGCGCCCTGGGGAGCGGAAGGGCCCCTGGGGAACGGGTCAGCCACTCGAACCAGCGTCTAGAAGGGCTGGGCAGCGGTCACCCTGGACGCCCCACTGCCAAGGCAGTCATGAAGCCCTCGGCTTGGCGTCCCTCTCAGGGCAGTGGGGTCACGGCCGGTATCTCTCCCTCGCAGTGGTCAGCCCATTTCCTGGTACGGCTTGGCTCTAGGGCACCAACCCCCACCACAGCCAGTGTGTTTCGCCCCAGTCGCCTGATGGGCCCAGCAGGGCCGCTTGGGGAGACGCCCGACTTGCCTACGCACAATTGGTGTCATAAAGTCAAGCCATAATCATGGAAATGTATAATCAGGTGTGTTTGTGGCATGACGTAAGGCACACGCATGGGCAGGTACATGGAGATTGTGGAGGAAGAATAAACTTTAAAAAACCCAACTGTGCCCGTCAGACTCTTGTTGATTCTTTCTGACCTCAAAGATGACCTGAACCTGATCCACTAAGGTGACTCACATCTCTGGCTGCTCTTGCGCAAGCTGCCGGGCAGCAGCAGGCGGTCACTCACTCTCTTCCTCAGCTCCAGGTGGAGCCACTGGGGGGCGCTCCCGGGCAGCTCCAGCCCTGACTCATCCGTCCGTATTTTGCCTCCTCCTGCGGCGTTTTGATAATGGGGCTTTTAGCACACGATGACTTTTTAAAAACTTGGCAAACTGGCAGGAGCCCCCCCCCCCCGCCCCCCGTGTGCGAGTTGGGTGGCTGTATAGATTTGCGTAAAGAATTAAGAGGGGCGTGAAAGGACAAAACGCCATCTGCCAACAGGCTTGGAATTTTGGCCTTGGAAAACCTACAACTGCGCTGCCTACAGTCTGATCCAAGCGTCTGCTGCCCGGGGCCACTGCAGCTCTCACAATGACAGACGGGCGTGCCACCAACACCCAGGCCAATTCTGCCCCCTCAGGAATCCCTCAAGAGCCAGTGGCTGAGATGGACAGCCACAAAAACCCACTGGAAAGGCAGGGGAGGGCAGTAGAGCAGCTGGGGCCCAGTGAGGGTAAATGGACCAAGGAAAAAGGGTGGTTGAGGTCTGCTTTGAACTGCCCCTTCTTGGCCTCTGTGTGTGGGGATTCCGGCATCTCCTGGGCAGCTGGTGCCCGGCCCCTTCAAGACCCCTCCCCAGCTAGGGGAGCCCAGCAGAAGAGGAGCCATGGCTGTGCGGGAGCTGTGCTGGGAGGGAGGGAGGGGGAGGAGGGGGTCTCTGTGGCAAGCCCCCGGAAGCAGCACCCATGTGGAAATGCAGCCGCCCCGCCCCCACCATGGGCCAGAGCGCCTGTGTTGACCAGGGGAGGGTTTAAGAGGAGCCAGCAGCAGCTCCACTGCTCACAACCCTGTGTAGATACAATGCCACACCTGTCGCCTCTGGGCAGAGGTCCAGAAGTGACACTCGCAAGCAACGCGGGGGAGGAGAGGGGGGGCACCTATGAATTGTGGGCCAGGTTGGGGGACCCAGCCAGGAGGCGGCCGAGGCCAGAGACAGACAGCCAGGAGAGGGGGGGAGGCTGACGTGGGTCCCGCACGACTTCTCCTCCCAGAGAAACGGAGGGTTTGGGGGCGGGCAGGAGGCCACCCGGAGCCACGTCAGAAGGCAGCCGAGCTGGGCGAGGATCGCTGGGCCCCACGGAAGCCAGGCGGCTTGAAAGGAGAAGCTGGAGGGAGGAGAGAGGGGGGAGCATTTGAGGGGGTGGCAGAGGGGCCCCACTGGTCCAGGCCCTGCAAGAGGAGAAAGGGAAGGGCTGCCAGGGAAGAAAAATCGCTGCCCCAGGGAAAGTGGACGGGGGTCCCCGGGAGAGGCTCGATAGGTGCTGGGGGCGGATGAACATTGGCACAGGACCCGCTTAGCAAAAAGGGCAGGGTGGGGGGAGACCCCTCTGCAAAAGGCGCCCCCCCTGCTGGAAGCCAAGGTGGAGGCAGAGGAAGGGGGGGCTTGCTTGCCACGTAGCCTACGGACAGGCGAACCTTTTAGGCAGAGCACCCAAACCAGAAGGGGACACGTCTCGGAAACCCAACCGCCCGAGGGGGGTGGCTCCGTGTGCCACCTCTGGCCCGCATGACACGGGTTCGCCATCCAGGTCCCGTCCCAGACAAGTGACTGTCCGGGCTGAGCAGAAGGAACAGGGGGGGGGGGGACACGCCAGCATCCGCCTCCTGTTTGCAAGGCTCCACACCCACCCGCAGCCCTCAGGACCCAGAGGGTCTCCGGGGGCCTCCGTGGGGCTCTCAGAAATGCCGGGTACCTGCAAGGAATATCAACCCTTCCACCCCCCACCGTTGTCAGAACCAAAGAAACCTCTCGGGCGAGAAGCGAAATACCCTCAAGAGAAAAGGTCCGGTGGCCTTTGGAAGGAAAAAGGCACCTTTGGGCCACCGTCCTTGCAAGGCACAGCAGCAGACGGCAGCCTGGCCGAAGGAAGGAACCGGGGCCCAGAGAGGAGGCCCAGGAAGCATTCGGGGGCAGGGGGCTGCACAGGGGGAGGCTCTCCAGGGTCCAGCCCGCTTGAAGGATCGCACGGAGGACAACCTTGGGGTGGAACCGTAGGAGGCCCAACATCCGAATCGAGTCCAAGAGGCCCCAGGACAGAGGCACCGCCCAGGAAGCACCAGAGAGGGGCAAAAGTCTGACACCCCCCCGGAGTATGATGAGGGGTCTAAGGCCAAGAGGGTTAACGGGGCAGAGCCTGTCACCGCTGCCTGGCAGAGCGCAGACCACACGCCCAGCGGCAGAGGTCACTGACACGGCGAGCAGCACAACGGGGGCAAGTCAGGGGCAGGACTGGGAGTGGGAGCCCAGGGGAGAAGCGACCCAGTGCCCCCCCCCCCCCCCGAAGATATTCCTGCCCAGATCCCAGGCCTGGGCACCCCCTCCCCCTCCCTGTTCTGCCAGGCCCCGAGATCTCTGGGCAAAGCCAAGACAGGGGTCCCTGGGGGGGGCATGGGGGCTGCTGGCTGGCGTGTCCTCCATGCATGTCTTGGTGCTCATGTAACACACACACACACACACACAAACAGGCGTGTACATGGGGGGGGGGCTCTCAGGAAAGAGGGAGGAAGCGAAGGCCAGAACCCTGCAGGAGCTGCCCCAGGAATCCCCCCCCCCAAGCCCCATTGTCTCCGAGGATGCTCTCCCTCCCCTCTCCTCCCCTCCCGCAGGGGGGACCATGACGGGAGACACCAGCAGCTGCCCCATGGCCCTAGGGGGGTCAGTGGGACATAATGCGCCCACACCCTCCAAACGCTCATCCTGGGATTCCCCACTTGGGCAGAACAGAACCAGCTGCTGGGTGGTGAACAGCTCCAGACCGAGGGTCCGTCTGCCTGGTCCAGAGTCTAGGGCTGGGTGCAAAAGAGCCGCGGCCGTTTGGCATCACAGAGGCAACGCGCGTCCTTGATCCGTAGCTTTATGAAGGGTCTGAAATGTACGTTTGATGTCTGCCAAGCCCCCCTCCCCCATCCTGCCTGCGTCCCTGCGCAGAGGCAGCGCAAGGGAGGGAGGGGGCAGGAGCGGGAAGCCCCCCTGGACCACCGAGCGGAGGCGCCGCGGCTTGCTTTAGGCGGTTCTTCCCCTGGGCCCGATGATCCGGGCTGCCCCCACCAGCGCTCGGACCAGCCTCGCCCACAGGAGGAGGGGGCGGCGACCTGGTGGGCCTCCACCGGGGCAAACGGAGCAGCTGAGAGCGACGGCCTGGCCCGACTGCCCATCAGAGCCTCAGAAGCGCCCAGCTCCCCCCCCTCTGCCGTTCAGGGTCCCCAAAGGGGTTGTGGTGCGGCCAAGGTGGGGTTGCCCTCCAACTGAACTGCTGAGGCCCTTGGGCCCCAGGAAACACCAGCAGACACACACACACACACACACACACATATCGGGGGGGGGGGGGATCGCCTTCCCCCTCCCCTGCAGACACTGGCTAGAGAGACACACCCTCCTTTCAGGTGGGATGGACATGGATGCCCATTTATTGGGGACGAATGGCTGTGCCGCTCTTGATGCCCCCCCCCTTTGGTCTGCTTGGGGGGTCTCGAGTTCTTTGGGTCCCAGAGATGGCTGCAGTGGGGGAGGAGCCCAGCCAGGCCCCTCCCCGGAGTCCTTGCCATTCTGGGGGGGGGGGGTGAGGATTCATGGGCATCACTGCACCCAGGTTCAGCCCCCCCCCGGCTCCCCCTTCCCAGGCCGGCCAGTCCTCCCCTTCCTCCCCTTCCTCTGCTTGGCACAGGGGCCCTTGTGGCCAGAGGGCCGGCAACGTCTCCCTCCAGGGGCCACAGGGGGACAAGGGGAGGCCGCCTTCTTCCGGCCCCTCAACGCAATCTCTGCCGCAGGGAGTCCTGGCAGCCCCCATTCCAAGCAGGCAGTTGCTGGGGGGCACGGAGGGGAGCTCAGCGCGGGTGGGGGGGGGGCCTCCGCAGGCCCTGACACTTGGCTTCTGGCCCAGCCACTCCGGGGGCCCCAGCCCCTCCCCCCAGAGGCAGCCCTCCTGCCCAGCCTCCCCCTCCCCCCTGGGGCCCCAGCAGCCCCCCAGGGGTGGATCAGTGCAAAGGGGCGTCCTCGGCCCCCTCCTCCTCCTCGTCCGGGGGGTCCGGCAGCAGCAGAAGTTCCAGGTCCGCAGCAGAGGGGGGTCCCCTCGGGCCGCCTGCTGCCCTTTGGCCCTGTGGGGGGGAGGGTCAGGTCAGCTGCCCTCCCAGGGCCCACGGAAGGACCGCCCCTCCCCTTCGCCCCCCGCTTACCCCCGAGGGCCTTCAGGGCCACGTGCAGAGAGATGCCCACGAGGCAGACGGAGAAGCCCAGCCAGTTGACCGGGGAGGAGCTGGTCCCCCATCAGATGAGCGGCCAGGACGAGAGTGAAGACTTCCTGAGGGGGGGAAGGGGGGGCAGCGTCTCAGGCTCCGCGCAGTCCATCCCCATCGCACACACACACCCCTTGGCCAGGCTGGGGGATGGGAGGGGCCTTGGCAGCCTTCAACAGCCCCCCCCACCAGCCCCCTCCGGCTTTCTCTGCTGTGAGGGGGGGGGTGGATTCCTGGAGGGGCTCAGAGACACAGTGGGGGGGCTCACAACCGCCACAGCTCCCCCCCATTGTGTGGGGAGAGCAAGAGAGGCAGGCGGTGGGCATCTCCCCTAGAGACCACCCCCCAAGGAGAGGGGGGTCTGGAGAAGGCCCCCCCCCCCCGCAGTACCTGAAGATGCCCGAGATGGAGAAGGTCAGGCTGGACGTCCGGGAGACCAGGAGGAACTCGGAGAAGGCCAGGCCGAAGGCCAGCACCCCGCCCAGCGCCAGCTTCCCCAGCAGCCCGCAGCAGCCGCGGCCCCTCCTGGCAGCGGAAGAGCTTCTCCGAGGCGGACAGGGGCAGCCCTGCAGGGACGGAGGGAGGGGGCTCGCCTGCAGACCCCAGGCCCAGCACCACCGGGAAGCCCCAGGGACAGGCAGCGGAGCGGGAGGGCAAGGCCAGGGAGGGGAGGGGGCGCCTTTCCCCTGCTGCTGCTCTTCCCTCTGTGGGGCAGGGGGGGCAGAAAGCCCCGATGGGAACCACAGAAAACTCCCCCCACTCCTCCCCCCCTTCCGTGCAGGCCAGTCCGCCTGGAGGGCCAGGGGTGACCGGCTGCCTCCCACTCACGCTCACAGCCTCCGTGCTGCCCCCCCCTCCGTGTCCCCAGCCGCAGAGCCGTCGTGGGGGGGCTCCTTCGGCCTGGCCCACGTGAAGCTCCCACTCCCTGCTCAGACGAGGGGAGCTCCCCCCCCATGCCCCCATCCACTTGCCCCATGGTCCTGCCAGCCCCCCCCCTCAAGAACCGTCGGGGGCCCTTCTGGCTGGGCAGGAAGAATGCCATCAGGAGGGGGGTGCAGGAAGGACCCCAAGGGGGATCAGAGCCCAAGGCCTGGAGCTGGAAGAGAGGGGGAGGGGGGGAGGGGTGGGCAGCCTCGGGTGGGGGTGGGGCTCTCCCGCTCCTGGGAGGCCGAAAGGCACCTGCAGAGCCGCGAGGGGGCTTCCCCTGAGATGCTGCCCCCCCCAAGACAGCTCAGGAGATGTGGGGGGGGGCACCCGAGGTCACCACTCCCCCCCCCGCTGACCTTCAAAGACGGCAAAGAGCGGGAAGAGGCTGAGGAACATGGGCGGCTGCAGGTGGAACATGGTGTCGATGGGGTTCTGGAGTCCTGCGGGGGGGGGGACAGCAGGGGGTCAGGGGGCCTGGCCCTGCCCCCCCCCCCACACCCACGCGCTCACCGACTCACCCAGCTCGTCCTTCTGCAGGAGGATCTGGGTGCGGGTCCAGCGCAGGCCCCCCAGGAAGGAGGCGCCCAGCACCATGGCAAAGCCCTGAGCGTCGAACTGCGTGGCCTCGTAGGTGAAGAGGAAGAGGCCCCCTGCGATCAGCACCACCACCAGCACCAGCGCGGCTCTCTGGCAAGGAAGGGAGCGGCGTCACCCGCGGGGGGGGCACAGGACGGGGGGGCACTGGGGGGAGGGGTGACCACCGGCCTGGGACCCCCAACACGGCGCGCGTCTCACCGGCTCCTCCAGCTTGAAGACCAGCGAGAAGAGGAGGATGAAGAGGACGGCCGAGGACTTGGTCATGGTGTAGCTGGGGGGAAGCCGGGGCGGGTGAGGGGCGTTCCCAGCACCCCCACCCCCCGACCCCCCCCCCCCTCTCCCAACCTGGAGTCCCCGGGCGACTCACAGGGAGACGGTGATGTAGAGGAAGCTCCAGTTGCTCAGCCCGACGTCCAGGGCGGTGGAGAGCGCTGCGGGAGGGGGGGGCGCCGTCAGGGGAGCCTCGCCGGGGCTTCCCCCCACCCCTCCCCCCGCCCCCCTCGGCTCACCGGTGGGGGCCTCCTGGCGCAGGTAGGTGGCCCAGGGCAGGAGGGTGCGGCGAGGGGGGAGGGAGGGGGGGGCACCGTCAGGGGAGCCTCGCCGGGGCTTCCCCCCATTCCTCCCCCCTGCCCCCTTTCCCTCCCCCTCCCCGGTGGGGCCCACCTGGCGCAGGTAGGCAGCCCAGGGCAGGAGGGCGCGGTGGGGGGGAGAGAGGGAGGGGGCGCCCTCAGGGGAGCCTCGCCGGGGCTTCCCCCCTCCCCCGAGGCTCACCGGTGGGGGCCACCTGGCGCAGGTAGGCGGCCCAGGGCAGGAGGGCGCGGCGAGGGGGGAGGGAGGGGGGGCACCGTCAGGGGAGCCTCGCCGGGGCTTCCCCCCATTCCTCCCCCCTGCCCCCTTTCCCTCCCCCTCCCCGGTGGGGCCCACCTGGCGCAGGTAGGCAGCCCAGGGCAGGAGGGCGCGGTGGGGGGGAGAGAGGGAGGGGGGCGCCCTCAGGGGAGCCTCGCCGGGGCTTCCCCCCTCCCCCGAGGCTCACCGGTGGGGGCCACCTGGCGCAGGTAGGCAGCCCAGGGCAGGAGGGCGCGGTGGGGGGGGAGAGAGGGAGGGGGGCGCCCTCAGGGGAGCCTCGCCGGGGCTTCCCCCCTCCCCCGAGGCTCACCGGTGGGGGCCACCTGGCGCAGGTAGGCGGCCCAGGGCAGGAGGGCGCGGCCGGGGGCAGCGGGGCAGCAGCGGCGGGAGCAGCGCCTGGCCAGCCCCGAGAGCGCGAAGATGACCAGCAGGTGCAGCAGCGTCATGAACAGTGGGAAGGCGAAGCTCTGCGCGGAAGAGAGGCCACGCGGTGAGTCCGCCGGGCCCCGCCTGCACCGCCCCGCCCCCTCCTTGGCCCCGCCCACCTTCATGAGCCACTTGTTGTAGAAGGTGATGCCGATGGAGAAGCCGTAGTAGAGCAGCACCAGCCCCGCCGCCCGCGCAGCCCCCCGCGCCCCCGCCATCGCCCGGGCGGAAGCGGCCCCGCACCAGAGAGGTCGCGCGGCTAGAGCGCCCAGCCCCGCCCCTCCCGCCATCGCCCCCTGCCGGCCGCGGCGCAAGGAAGAAGCTGGAGCCGGGCGAGAGGGGCAGGCGCAGCTTTATTTGGGGAGGGGCGGGGGGGCGCCAGGTCCAGCCGACGCCAGCAGTCCCGGGGGGGTCAGGCGTAGCGGTAGGCGAAGTCGTAGGTGCTGGGCTCGCGGGGGACGGGCGGCGGCTCCTCCGGGATCTGCACGTTCTCCAGGTCGAGCAGGCGCAGCTTCATCTCCATCCCGAGCAGCGTCTCCAGGTCGCTCTTGGTCAGCTCGCTCGCCATCTCCTGCCCCAGCAGCGCCTGCAGCCCGTCCACCCAGACGCAGAACTGCGGGCGCCCAGAGGCCCGGTCAGGAAAAGGGGGCGGCTGCTCCTCCTCCGCCGCCCCCCTCCCGCTTCAGGGTCACGGCCCCCCAGGCAGCGCCAGCAGGGGGGAGCAGCCCCGCCCTCCAAGGGGAGCCACGCAGGGCAACGGGGGGGAGGGAGGGGGCAGCCACGGGGGGGGGGAAGGGCCCGGAGCGCTCAGCCGTAGCCCCCCCCCCACACACACACAGGGCCCATTGGGAACAGGGGGGACCCCCGAGTGAGGAGGGGGAGCTGCTCCTGCACAAACTCCTCCCCTGACTCACACGGAGGTGGATTCCGCCTTCCATCCCCCCGAGGGGGGGGTCAAAGGAGGACACGGATGGGGGGGGGCATAGGCTGGCTCTGTTCAAAAGTGCTAACATGTTGCAAGCCGCCCTGAGTCTAAGGAGAAGGGTGGCATAAAAATCGAATAATAATGATAATAATAATAATAATAATGGAGGGAGGGGTCCCTTTCCAGGCAGAGGAGCTTCAGAGTCGGTGATTCAATCTGGGGCCCGGCTGAAGAGGAGCCACTCAGCTGGGAGGGCAAGGACAACACCCCCCCACCCCCCACCCCCCAGGGTCTGGCCGAAGGCCACGCAAGGCACCTGCTGTCAGGGGGCTGCCAATGCACAGGCACGCCCCCCCCCCGCACAGCTGGCAGCCCAGGAGGGGGAGGGGGGAGCAGGGGGTGGGAGGCAGCAGCCCCCCCCACTTGCCCCCTTCTGCTCACCTCGTATTTATTGGGGGCGATGAAGTTCAGGGCCTCGTCCGGGTCATAAAGGATGGAGAAGGCCAGCTCAAGGGCCTCCTTGGGGAGGGGGAGAGACGCCCGGTGACTCTCCATCCCTCCAGAGGGGAGGGGGGTGCCGTGTCCTCCTCCCTGCCCCCCCCCCCCCCCCCGTACCTTGTTCTGCTTCAGCGCCCCCTTCTCCTTCATGTGTGGGCACTCCTTCCCAGTCAGGACGGCCTTGATGTCTGCCACGGAGACTGAAGGGGGAGGGGCTGCAGTCACACACACCCTTCCCCCCTCCCCCCAAAGCCCCCCTCCCTGTGCGCCCCCCCCCCCCCGCATACTCTTCTCCTGCAGGGACTCCAGGGCGGGGGGGCCCTGCGCGTTCTCCTCCAGGTCCCCGTAGTGGAGGGTCTTGTGGTTCAGGGCCAGGCGACAGTGCCAGAAACGTTCTGTGGGGGAGGCAGGGGAGGCGGTCTCGGCCAGGGGCCAAACCCACACCCCTAACCCCGCCCCTAACCCCTCCCAAGGCTCACCTTGCCGCCTCCGGTGGGCCGCCTTGCGGAAGCTGCTCCCCTGGCAGAGGCGGTTCAGGCGTTGCTGCTTAATGAGCGCCAGGATCTCCGGCTGGACCCTCTCCCGCAGCTCCCTGGCGGAGGCCGGACAGCGGGCGCCAGTCAGAGGGGGGCGGGCCCACCCCCGCTCCCCCCTCCCCGCCCTCGCAACCACTCACACGATGGGTGGGGACTGGACGTCGTCCTGGCTCATCCGCTCCGACTGGCGCAAGCGCAGCACCTCCGAGTAGCCCAGGCCGCGCAGCTTGACCTTGAACTGCTCCAGGGAGGGGGGCTGGGCGGGCAGTGCCCGGGTGATCTGCTCCCGCACCACCTGCATCACCTGGCAGAGGGGGAGGGCGGAGGCATTGCAGGGCCACGGAGGGAGGGGGAGGGGGAGGACACACCCCACCCCCACCCACCTTGTGGAAGTCCTCGGCCGTGGCCCTCATCTCCTTCCAGGTCTTGCTCAGCAGCTGGATGGCGATGGCGAAGAGCTCCTCCAGGGCCTGGTCGTGCGTGAAGAACATGGGGTGGTAGTCGTTGCGGCCCTCGTTGGCTGGGCGGAGACGGGGAGGAAGCAGTGGAGCGTCAGAGCGGCCAGCCGGGGGGGGAGCTTTGCCTCGGGGCCAGCACGCCTCAGCTGAAAAGGCCCAGGAGGGCGGGTGGGCGAGAGGGAGGAACGGAAACCCCTCGGCTGGACGCATAGGCGCCCCCACTGTTGCCCCGAGACTGGCCTGAGGAGGCTCTGGGTGGCCAAGCGGAGCCCCGACTTTCCCGGCCCACCCCTGGGGCACGAGTGGCCCCCCTCGCCAGCCAATGCTTGCCCAAACCACACCCACACACACCCATGGCCGGCCACCGGCCAGGCGTCCTGTGGGGCTCAGAGCGGAGGGGGAAAGCAGTGCCCCTCCCCTCTGGCCCTGAATGGCTCCCCTGCGGGGGGGGAGGGTGCAGGGGGGGCTGCAGGCTCCGCTTACGCAGTTCTCCGATCTGCAGGATCTCACACAGCATCTTGGTGAGCTCGATGGCGCTGCGGCCGAAGGGGCAGGCGTGCTTGTCCTCGGGACTGCTGTTCTCCAGGATGATCTGCGGGGCGGCAGGGAGGAAGGGGGGCCCGTGGTGAGGGGGCCCGGGGCGGCCGATGGCGCAGCACCTCCCCCGGGGTCAGCTGGCCCCTTACCCGGACGTAGGCGTCCTGGTGGTGCCTGGCCAGGTAGAGCATGTTGTCCAAGGCCAGCATCCCTGGCGGGGTCTGTAGGAAGTCCTGGGCCGGGTTGACGGGGTTCTGCGGAGACAAACGGGGGGGTCCTCTCTCTCTCTCTCTGGGGCCCTGGCCCGGCCCCCCTCCCTCTCCGCAAGCCGCCAACCAACCGTGAAGCCCAGGGCCTTGTAGTCCCGGCTGTACACGGCCTTCCGCTTGTCTGCGCCGGCTCCGCTCTCGGCCTCGGCCTCGAAGGCGACCCTGCGCAGTTCGAAGAGGACGTCCCTCTGGGCCTGCGTGGGACGAGGGTGGCAGTCAGCCTGGCCAGTGGCAGCAGCAGCAGCAGCAACAACCGGACCCCTGCCACGCCCTGCCACGCCCCTCCCACCTGGTCGCTGGGGTCCATCTTGGTCATCATGCGCTCCTCCCGGAGGTTGAGGGTCAAGACCTGCAGCACGTACAGCTGGTGGGCCATCTCCGTTTTGATGGGCCGGTTCCCTCGGATGACGTGCTGGGGGGGGGGGGCATGGAGGTGGTCAGAGCAGGAGCAGCCCCCACAGGGCCCCACTGCCTTGCAAGCCTGTGAGGCCGAAGGGAAGGGGACCCCGGGCCTCACCGTCAGGACGGCCAAGCGCAGCTGCCTCTGGGCCAAGGGATCCGCCATCTCCTGCCAGGAAGGTGAAAGGGGAATTGGGGTGGGGGAGTGGAAGAGGGGGCAACCCCTCACACACACACCTGTGCTGCTCCCCCAGCCCACCCTGGGAGCCAAGACGGACAGCGGGAGGAGCCTCCTGCCCCAACCCCCCGGGAGAGGGAACCGCCGGGCCCCCCCTCCCTGGCACAGGGGGCGACTTACAGCGCAGGGCAGGTCAAGCGGGCCAGCAAGCGCCTCCTAGGGGCGGGAAGCAGAAACAGGCACAACGGGAGCAGGTGACGGAATCTCGGCAGGCGGGGGGGGGGGAAGGGGGAGGGGCACACGCAGCCTTTCACGGGACACAGGCGGGGGGGGTGCATGCAGAGACACCCGAAACCCCGCCCCCCAGGGGGAGAGAGCACCCCCTGCTGCCCCCCCCCACTTGCCTGCCTCTTTTCCTCCGGAGCCTTCAGGAAGAGGGCGTTGATGAGGGCCACCGTGTAGGTCTGGATCTCGGGGTTGGAGCTGCAGGGGGAGGGAGGGAGGGGGGGGAAGCGGTCTGGCTCTCCCGCCCTGCCGCGGGGGGGCCTCAGGGAATGGGGGGAGCCCCAGCCAGGTCCTTGGGGAGGGGGACACACCCACTCACACTTGGAGGTGGGAGAGGAGCTGCCCCACCGTGAACTCCTCGGCCACTACCGGGTACAGCGCCTGGCTGTTCAGCACCAAACTCTCCAGGACGGCCAGAGACCGCTGCAGGATGGACACGTCCACCATCGGCCGGCTCACGTACCCTGCGATCTGCCGGCAGAGACACACACACACGCACACACGGACGGTCAGCACCAGCCGGCTTCACCCCCAGGATGATCCCCCCCCCCGCCAGCCGCACCTGCTTGATGAAACTGGCGGAGACGGTGTCCCAGGAGACAAGGCCGTGGTCCATCAGCTCCAGGAAGGCGGTCAGCGTGAAGGCCAGCGTCTCCCCATAGCTGAGGGGGGGAGAAGGCACAGGGGCCCCCCCACTGTCGGCCCTTCCTCAGCCTCCGACAGAGCCCCCCGCCCCCCGTGCCTGGCAGAGAGGCCTCCATGGGGGTGGGTGGGGGCCTCCTCTGGCTGCCCCTGAGTGCCCCCCTCCGTGGACTGCCAAGCTGACTACGGGTAGTGGGTGGGTACCCCAGGGGCCACTAGATGGCGCCCCCCTTCCCTCTGCTTCCTCTGGGCTTTCTAGGAAGGGGAGAGCCTGACTGACGGCCCTCTAGCACCCCCCTTTCCTCAACTCCAAGAGTGCTTGACTGCCCCGGCAGCAGTGAGGTCTGGGAGCGACCGGACGTCCAGTCCTCAGCCGGTCGGAAGGGGCACAGGTGTATGTGGGGGCTGCTTACTGAGAGAGGAGCTTGGAACTGCCCTCCACCAGGCGGGTCAGCACCGCAATGCCATCCATGTTGATGAACTCGGTGGCGAACGTGAGGTCAGCCGAGAGCTTGGCCAGCTCCTTCATGGCCTCCAGGCGGCCCTCCTGAGTGGAGGACTGGGTCCGGTCCATCAGTTGGCGGGCAGCCCTGGACTGAAAAGGAGTCAGGGGGACAGAGCAGGCCCCCAACGCTGCAGCTGGCATGGGGAGGAGAGCCCCCACCCACCCAACCACCCTCCCAGGAAGAAGCAGGGCTCAGCCGCAGCCCAAACCTACTGGAGAAACCGCCAACTGGAGGATGGTCCCGTTCTTGATGTCGCCACGAGTCTGTGATGCACAAAGAGGGAAGCCGGCTTAACCCTGGTCTGTGTGTGCGTGCGTTGGACTCCCGGCCTGCAAGTGGGGGGGCCGCCCGCCTACCTGTTCCGTTATGTAGAGCTGGGCTCCGTCGGCATAGCGCAGCGTGTAGTATTCAGGGTTGGGCAGAGACCACCTGAACGGCCGGAGAAGCCTTTGAGCCTCCCAGCCTGGGCATTCCTTCACCAGGGAGGGAGGGGGCTCCTGAAGCCCCCCCATTGGAGGGGAGGGGGCTGAACTCACCCGTCACAGACTTCCTTGATGATGGAGACCAGGGGCCGCTTCTGCAGAGGGAGAGAATCAAGGGCTAGGCGGCTTCTCTGGACCAAGCCCTGCCTGTCCCCACCCCTCACCCACGGCAGGCCCCCTCCCGCCAAGACCTGGGAAGCCTTGACTCAAGCCCAGCCCACCCAGCCCTCACCTGGTCAAACTCCAGCAACTGGGCGTTGGCGCCAGGCCACTCCACAGCCACCTTGACAATGTCCGGAGGGGGCGGCATCTCTCGCTAGAAACAGGGGCCGCCTTCCACACCTGCCAGGGCAGGAGAGGGCTGACAGGTGAGCAGCCCAGGGGTTGGTCGGGACCAGGGCTGGCTGCCGGTCTGTTCTCTGGGCCCTTGCAGCCCCCCCCCCCATACGACTGAAGAGGGGAGGGAAGGGGCATTGGCGGGGATGCAATCTGAACAGCTGGTCCTCAACTCCCCCCCCACACACACACACACCTGTGGAGAACCTCCCACTCAGGAACCCGCCCGGTTGGTGGATGGGGGGTGGGGAGGCATAACAAATCCAGTGGAACTCTCCGACAAGAGAGAGAGGGGGGGGCGCACAGACCCTGCCCAACAGCAAAGGGCCCCTGGTCGCCCCCAGGGAAGGAGGCCAGGCTGCTCTTGGTGAAATAAATTCTGCTCAGGGCGGCCAGACTGAAGCTCAATTCGGACCGCAGCCTGGCTGGGCTTCTGCCAACGTTCCCCTGCCGGCCTCCAAGCAGAGGAGCGCAGGTGGGGCCACGGGGGTCCCTCAAAGCCCTTCCAGAGATGGGACTCTTTTACCTGCTGGGTTTTGTACCACAGTGTTCCCTTGACTTTCCCTACACCACGGTTTTCCAAACAATATTGTTAAAAAAATACTCCCTGGGTTTTTTGGCATAGCAAGGGTTTTCCGGGCTGCCCGATGTACAATACTGTGCGTTTTCACTCTCCTCCTCTCCCCCCTCCCCACCCCAGCCGTCCTGCTTTCTCCAACCGGTGGTACGCTCCACCTGAAGCCGAGCCTTACTGCCGCCCGCCACCCCACCGAGCGCAGCAAAGCCCCCACTTGCCGCCCCGTTGCCCCTGTGGGTCCTGGGGGGAGGCAAAACACCAGGAATGGAGGAGGGAGCGGGGAAGGGAGGGAGCATCTCTACTTTGACTTTCGCGGGCGGTCTTGGAAGGGATCCCGGGGAAAGTCAAGGGGACAGTGGACTTGTCTGCTATGCCATATGCCACCAATCCCGGCCTCCCCTCCCGCTGCTCCTTTCGGGCCCTTGATGCCCGCACTTGCCACCTGCCTCCCAACAGGAAGTCGGACCAGCCAGGCAGGAGGAAGCATCTCTCTCCACACAGGGGGCAGCAGGGAGGCTGGGCATGGGAGCCCCCCCCCGGCGCCCCCCAACTGCCCCACCCCCGCAAGGGAGAGGCGCCTGGATGGGGGGCGGGTGTCTAAGAGAAGCGGACGTGCCCAGCTGGGCGCCCCAAAGAGGGCTGGAGAGGAAGCCGCCTCCTCCGCCCCCCTCCTTCTTCCAGGGCTGCCAGGCGCCGTCCGGGGAGGGGGGGGAGGGCCGCCGAAGGGGTCAAGGGCGGCACGTGCTTAAACTGCCCCTCTGGACCCAGCAGCACTAACGGGCCGAGGCTCCTCCCGCTTCATAGGCGGGGTGGGGGTGGGTGGGTGGAAGCCCCAGGGCAGAAGACCGGGGGAGGGAAGGAGTGGGGGAGGGACGGGGGCTGGCCCAGCCGAGGCCTTCTTCCCCCCCCCCCCCCGGAGGCCGCCCCCTCCCTCCCTCCGCCCCTCCCTCGCCTGGCCGCGTCCTCACCTGCCTTGAAAGGCCGCTCGGGGCGCCGGGGGAGGGGGGGGGTCAGCCTCTCCCACCGCTCTGGGGCCCCGCACTCACTCCTCCCGGGCTCGGCTCCGCCCTCTCCACCCCTGCCCCGCGACCTTCCGCTCCCTCGGTCCCGCCTCCCCAGCCGATTGGAAGAGGCGCCCCGAGCCTCCTCCCCCATTGGTGGACTGGCGGGGCCGTCGCCGAAGAACAGGCTGTCATGGAAACCCCGGCGTCGCTCGGGCCCGGCGGCAGCCGCTGGGAAGGAGGCCGTCGGGACCGGAAATTGAGCTCTGCTTCCGGTTCCGGCGGAAGCGGGCTGGCGTTGGCGGTTCGCTAAGGAGCGGGAAGCGCGGCGTCCGAGGCAGGAGACGCGACGCCGCCACCATGGTGAGTCCGGGCTCGGCGGGGCAACCGGGCCGCCCCCCCCCCCACGCTCCCGCTGACCGCCGCTCCTTCCCTCCCTCCCTCCCGCAGACGGTGGGCAAGAGCAGCAAGATGCTGCAGCACATCGACTACTGCATGCGGTGCATCCTGCAGGACGGGCGCGTCTTCATCGGCACCTTCAAGGCCTTCGACAAGCACATGAACCTCATCCTCTGCGACTGCGACGAGTTCCGCAAGATCAAGTGAGCGCCGGGGGCGGAGGGGGGGCGGAAGGGGGGCACCGCGTGGGGGGGGGGGCGCAGGCCGCCATCTTCCCCTTCCCCTCCCCCTTCCTGGCAGGCCCAAGAACTCCAAGCAGCCCGAGCGGGAGGAGAAGCGCGTGCTGGGCCTGGTGTTGCTCCGAGGCGAGAACCTGGTCTCCATGACGGTGGAGGGGCCGCCCCCCAAGGACGTAAGCCGGGTGGGGAAGGGGGCGGGGCAAAGGGGCCTCTTCGGATTGGCCCCCTTTGTTAACAGGCCAATTGAATGGAGGACCCAATGGGGCCAGAGCGGCTGTCTTGAGAGGGAACCCTGGTGGGTTTTGGGTGCCCAGCACGGACGGTGACCCCTTGGCTGGCTCTTTTCCAGACTGGGATCGCGCGTGTGCCCCTGGCTGGGGCAGCCGGGGGGCCCGGTGTCGGCAGAGCAGCTGGAAGAGGAGTCCCAGCCGGAGCTCCCATGCCCCAAGCGCCTGCAGGTTTGGCCGGTCCTGTGCGTGGGGTTGGTGGGCCATCCCAACAGGTAAGCAGAGCTCAGTTGCCTGGGGCACGAACGCTGCTGTGGGGGTGATGAGTCCTCCTCGCCTTGTGGCGGGTCCTGTTCAAAGTCTCTGGACTGTTTTTTCATTACAGGTGATGACGCCTCAGAGCCGAGGGACAGTGGCTGCCGCTGCGGCCGCCGCCACTGCCAGTATAGCAGGAGCCCCGACTCAATACGCACCGGGCCGTGGAGGCCCTCCCCCGCCCATGGGAAGGGGCACTCCCCCTCCAGGTGAGCTTTGACTACGCTGCCCGCACCCGCTTCTCGCTACCAGAGCCGAGGGGACCTGTGATGAGTGGTAGCACCTGAACCTTGCCGTGAGGAGCCTTTGCCAAAGCAGGATTACGCTGAGGTCCCTGCTGGGCCGGGAGGCGGCGGGAGGAGGGGAGGGGCTGCCGCTTGCTGACACTCTTGCTTTTCCGCCCCAGGAATGATGGGCCCCCCTCCAGGCATGAGACCCCCCATGGGCCCTCCCATGGGGATGCCACCAGGCCGCGGTTCTCCCATGGGGATGCCACCGCCGGGAATGAGGCCGCCACCCCCTGGCATGAGAGGTAGGTCCTCTTTTGTTGGAGAGGGTTGGATTCTGGGATGGGAACCGTCTTTGACTTGGCACGAGGGGCCGTTCTGATGCCCGGGGTGGAAACCAGTGGCTCAGGGTTCTTGCGGCTGCAGGTAATTGTGGTTCTCGTTTCCAGGCCCCCCACCTCCCGGCATGCGCCCACCTAGGCCTTGACACCCATGCTGAACCCGGGGGCCGATGTGGCTGATCACAAGGTGGCAGGAGCAGCATTCGTTGTGTGTGTATGTGTTGTTTTTTGGATGTCATGTTGCCCTTTCTAATAAAATGTTGCAGTTTCTTCTTGTGGTGTCAATGTAATGCCTGTGTTTGGGGAAACGAAACATGGAGAGCGTTTTGGGACTGAATATTTTTGGACCCCTTGGCCTGTGACAGGGCCATCCCCTTCCTTGGCAGCAGCTGCCTCCCAAGTAGCCGCCAAGGACACATATGCCAAGATGGTGAGGGGGTTGCTTCCACGGTACTTGTCTGAAGTGGCATAGTCCCTCATCCTTGAGCAGGGGGTTGGACTGGATCAGCAGCTTCCCAACACACACACACACACAAACGTTTGAGGTACTAGGGCCAGTTCTGTGGATAAAGGATGTGGCTTCGTTTGTTTGCCCAGTCCAGCCGCTGGCATGCTAGGGACCTCTGGACTGAACAATCTCCCAGAACCTAAGAAGAGCCCTGCTGAATGGGGCCAAAGCCCATCGAGTCCAGCATTCTGTGTCCCAGAGTGGCCCACCAATTGTCCCTGGGGATCTTGAGCCGAAAGAGAAGGCAAGACCCTCCTTTCCCTGGGACCCCAACAAATGAGACCCCATGGAACCCTGCCTGCCTCAACGGGGCTTGGACATCCGTTTCGATCACCACCCGTGGGTCTGGCTCATCCTGCCCTGACGCTATCGACTCCTGTTAAAGAGGACACGGGAAGAGGGTCTTTGGCCTGCACGTGCTCCCAATGTGGGCGTGTTCACCACATTAAGTGAAAACCAATCCACGCTCCTTGGCCCTCGATTCCATCCCCCGTCGTACGTTAGCAGTTTAGGTCTCTGCTAGTCCAGGACGTTTGGAAGTCACCACTGGAGAGCAGGCCCATGGTTCCACTTCCAAGGAGACCTCTGTAAATTCACTGTCTCAACAAACTACACCTGATGGTTACCGTATTTTTCGCTCTATAAGACGCACCTGCTGATAAGACGCACCTAGATTTTAGAGGAGGAAAATAGAACAAAAATATTTTGAGCCAAAAAGTAGCTATCACACATGAGCAAGTTCTTGCATCCATAATTCTATCCTTTCTATGTCTTCCTCCCTCTTTCCTCCCTCCCACTTTCCTTTCTATCTCTCCCTCCCTCTTTTCTTTCTATCTTTCCCTCCCTCTTTCCTTTCTATCTCTCCCTCCCTCTTTCCTTTCTATCTCTCCCTCTTTCCTCCCTCCCTTTTTCCTTTCTATCTCTCCCTCCCTCTTTCCTTTCTATCTTTCTTTCCCCCTGCCTTTCTCCAAGCCCTTCCTTTTCCCTCTCCCTAACTACCCCCTTCTCCCTCCTTTCTATCTCTCCCTCCCCCTTTCTCTCTCCCTTCCTTCATCTTTCATTCCCTCTCTCTCCATCCCTCTTCCTTTCTCTCTTCCTTCCTCCCTCTTTTTTGTTCTTTCTCTCTCCCTCCTTCCCTCCCTCTATGTCTTTCCCTCCCCCTTCTTCCCCCCTCTCTTTCTCTTGCTTTCTTTCCCTGTCTTTCTCTCTTGCTTACTTTCTCGCTTTCTTTCTCATTCTTTCTCCCCTCCTTTCTCTCTCTCTCTCTTTCTCTCTCGTTCACCACGCCGGCAACAGAGAGAAAAAGAGAGAGAGAGAGAGGGAGAGAGAGTGGGGGGCGCCGTTGTCTTCGCCTCTTCCCGACAGCTCTGCAGCGAAGAGGAAACAGTCGCGCACCGCCCCCCGGGAGCCCAGCCGATTTTTGGAGCCGTTTTGTTTTCAGCTGGGCTCCCGGAAGGCGGAGCGTGGCCGGGTACCGTGTCTTCGCCTCCGCGCGCTGCCTCCGCCCGGCCGAGAACAAAACGGCTCCAAAAGTCGGCCGGGCTCCCGGGAGGTGGTGCGCGACTGTTTCCTCTTCGCTGCAGAGCCACACGGAGGCGAAGACACGGTGCCCGGCCACGCTCCGCCTCCCGGGAGTCCAGCTGAAAACAAAACGGCTCCAAAAATCGGCTGGGCTCCCGGGAGGCGGAGCGTGGCCGGGCACCGTGTCTTCGCCTCCGTGTGGCTCTGCAGCGAAGAGGAAACAGTCGCGCACCACCTCTCGGGAGCCCGGCCGACTTTTGGAGCCGTTTTGTTCTCGGCCGGGCGGAGGCAGCGCGCGGAGGCGAAGACACGGTACCCGGCCACGCTCTGCCTCCTGGGAGCCCAACTGAAAACAAAACGGCTCCAAAAGTCGGCTGGGCTCCCGGGAGGCGGTGCGCGACTCTTCAGGGTTGGGAAGAGGAGAGGCGGCGACAGAGGCGGGACACTTTTGGTGAGTATATCGCCGCCCCCCCCTCTGCTCCAGCGCCTCTCCCCCCCCCCCTCCCTGCCTGCAGCTTCGCTCCATAAGACGCCGCTGATTTTTCATCCTACTTTGGGAGGGAAAAAACTGCGTCTTATGGAGCGAAAAATACGGTATGTCGTATTTGCCACCTGTCTCTCGAAGGAGAAGTCGCAGGCACTGAACGTCAGCCAGCCTCCCAGGCCAGCAGTGTCGCAGCGCCAGCAGCAGGCCGTCTCGGGGCTGGGACGCGGGGTCCGGTGCTTGGTGGCACCGTCTCCAGAGGAAGTGGCTGCGAGGAAACCGAGCCCCAAGAGCTGCAAGGGGGGCTCCGTGCTGGCAAAATAAGCCGTGTCAGATGTTGTGGGCGCTCCAGCTCGAGGGCCCAGCGGTTCCTAAAGCTCAGCACCTGCAAGCTCTGCCAGGGCTCCCCTCCCGCGGTTCTTCTCGGCAGGGGGGCCATCAACTTCTATCCGAGCGGCTGTAGGCGTGGCCTTGGCCCTTAAAGCCTTGGCCGAAGCACTGGCCCTCCACCAAGGTCTCTCCACAGCTCAGCCCACCAGCTCCCCATACACCCCACCCCACGCTCGCTGGAGAGCTCACGGCAGAGGCCGGGGAGACTGGCCCAGCCCCTCACAGGCCTCCCTCCCTCCCTGTTCCGACAGCCGCAGCATCAATCACTCCACAATTATTAAGTGTGGATTTGTCCTTCCAGTCATGTTCTGCAGTTGGAGAGTTCACGATTGGTGACCCATTGCAAGTACTGAAGAAGAAATAGCTAAGGGGGCCATTGGCATCTCAACCGCAGCCGCCTATTTATTTGGCTTTTGTGTCGTACGGGTGTGAGAGACTGCCCAGTTCTATAGCTGGACATTGGGCCCCTCCCTCAGGCAACACAAAGAGACTGGCTGGGCTGGGGGGGGAGAGATGGGAAGCCCCCCCGCTGTTGGTTGGGCAGGCAAATGCAGAGGCCTCTGCTCAAAGTGGCAGCAGCAGCCCCCGTTCCAACCAGAGCCTTCATCCTGGGGGGTCAAGGAGGGTGGACGCCCAGAGCGCCAGAAGCTGCTCCGTTGAGTCCTGGGAGGCTCTCCAGCCGGGCCCAGACATCCGAGGGGGGCGGCAGCATTTGTGGGCCCTACGGCAGGCCCCCTTGAGAGCAAAGGTAAGGACAGCGCTCCCCACCTTAAGCCCCCCCCCCCGTGATGTCAGTGGAGTGCCCCACCCTTACTATTAGGAGCAGCTACCTTTTGGGGAGTAAGGGCAACCTTCGGGCTCTTGGAATTTCCTTTAATAGCCGGTGGGTATAAAGGCCACACAAAACAACCACCCTCAGTTTCCAGAGTCCACCACCTCGCTGGCCCCTTTGGTCTCGGGGTCTGTGTCCAGGACGTTTCAGGGCAGCAGGAGGGGGGGGGGAACTGACGTCCTCCCCCCCCCAAGGTCCAGTTCTCCAGCCACCGCTTGTTTCCAGCTGCTGCAGGGGGGGCAGGTGTGGAGGGATCCCGAGCTCCACAAGGGCTGCTGGGCGGAGTCCCGCGGGTGCGCTCACTTCCGCCTGTACCTGCGCCAAGGATAAGCAAGGGGCCTCTCAGGAGTCGGAAAAGGACCCGGGGAGGGGGGCTGGGCAGACGCGCAGTGGGACTCACCTGGACTTGGTCTTAAATTTCCCTCCTCTCCTTCTATCTGGGAAGCCCAGGCGCTTGCGGTCCTCGAAGGAAGGCCTGGGGAAGGAGAGAGAGCTCGAGGGGGGGGGCTGCTTTCCCTCTGAACCACCTGGGGTCATTGAGGAGGGGGGGAGCACAAGATGCTCCCGAGTCAAGTTTCCCTCCTGGTGACCCCTCCGGGCACGATTCTCCCCCCCCCCTCGCTGCCCCTGCTGGGCTCCCAGCCAGGCCCTTCCCCGACCCCCCCCCCCCGCCAGAGGGAGGGGGAGGGATACTCACCCCGCTCGATACTGCTTGAGGGCCTTCTTGTTGGTGCTGGTGAGCTCCACCTCAAAGGCCGACCTGGCCTTGCGCTGCTGCTTGGGCCCTTGCAGGGGGGGAGGGGAGCCGAGAAGCCAGGTCAAATGGGCCGGAAGGGACCCCCCCCCCCCCCAACATCCCTGGACTGAGAAGCCCGGAAGGGAAAGAGGAGCCGCCTTCTCACCGGCCTTTGCCGTTTCTGCCGGGGGCGCCGCCTCCTCCTCCTCCGGCATGGCCCGGGCTCGCTTGGGCCGGCGGTTCCTCTTGGACAGCCGCTCCGCATACATCTGGGCCTTCAGGATCTCAAACTGGGAACGCTCCTCTGGCTGCCGACGAGAGGGAGGAACGCTCGCAGGGCTTCCCGGGACGTGCCAGCCCCCCCCCTCCAATCCTCCCCCCCCCCTCCAAGCTCACCGTCGGCTGGACCTTCTTCTGGGAATCCTGCACAAACTTCGTTCTCTTCTTCTTGCCTCGAAGCGCCAGGTCAAACTCCTGGAGTGCCTTGGCCACTGGGGGAGAGGCGGGGGGGGGAGGTCAGGGCCAGGCCTGGACGGACGGGGGGGTGACCCAAGCCCTCCCCCAGGCCCAGCCCTTACGCCTCTCCTTCTTCCTCTCATCCTGGCTCTGGAACCAGCTGCGTGGAGCCTCTGCAGCTGCTTGCTGGGAACCGCTGTCCAGCCTCCGCCTGGCAGTGTTGATCTGGGGGGGGGGTAGAGGGGGGGTTGGGAAATCCGCAGGAACAGAACGTGAGCAACACAGATCCACCCTGAGACGGAAGACGGGAAGCGGGGCCTCGGGGTAGACGAGAGGGACCGGGGGGGGGCTGGGGGGGGGGGAGAAAGAGAAGAGGCCCCCCACCCAGGGTAGACCCTGCAGGGGCTGAAGCGCAGTCCTCCCCCGCCCTGCCCCACCTGGGCCTCCGAGCACTGCAGCTCCCGCTCTTCCCGCTCCAAGCGCAGCACCGCGTACACATCTGGCTCCAGCCTCTCAATCTTTTCCCGGAAGCGCAGAATCACATCTGGGCGGGGGGGGGGCACAGAAAGGCTTATGATGCTGCTGCCGCCCTCAAAGCAAAGTGGGGGCCCACCCCCCCCAGCCGTACCCCCGCGGCCGTTACCCTGGGGGAGGATCCTGGCCTTGACGGGGGCCCTGGCGGCCTTGACGATCTCCTTCAGCATCCGGCGCTCTTCCTCCCCCACCAGGGACACCGACCGGCCCACCCGCCCCGCCCGAGCCGTGCGCCCCACGCGGTGGACGTAGTGCTTGGTGGTGTTGGGCATGGTGAAGTTGATCACCTGCAAGGGGGGGAGAGAAGAGGGGAGTGGGTGGGGGAGGAGGGGGAGGCAGCAGGGGGGGGCAGCGCCGAGGGGCCTTACTGTCTTGACGCCTTCAATGTCCAGGCCTCGGGCGGCAACATCAGTGGCCACCAGCACATCGATCTGCTCGTCCTTGAACTGCCTGCAAAGAAAGGAGTTCCCACAAAGGCCGGACCGGCCCCCACGCAACCCCCCCTCATTCCCCCTCCCCCCCCGCTTACCGGAGCGCCTCCAGCCGCTGGGCCTGGGAAAGGTTGCCGTGCAGCTCCCCAGCCCGGAGGCCCATCAGGCCCAGCAGGATGTGGAGGCGGTGGGCCTGCTTCTTGGTCTGGCTGAAGAGCATCACGTGGTCCGGGAAGGTCCTGGTCAGCAGGGCTGGGGGGGGGGGTGAGGGGGGGGGAGTTAATCAGGGCCGGCTGGCCCCCCCCTCAACCCTCCCTCCTCCGCCCCCCCCGAGCCCCACCTGCCACGATGGCCTCTCTGTCCCCCTCGCGGCTGGGCCGGATGCGGACGAACTCCTGGCGCAGGAAGGGGGCCACCTCGGTGTTGCTGTTCACAAAGACCCGGACGGGGCATCTCAGGGAGACCGAGGCCAAGTCCTTGACCTGGGGGAGGGGGAAGGGAGGCCTCCTCAGCCCCAGCCCCTCCCCCACAGGCGGGACAGGGAGGGGGGCGCCTCCTCCTCCAGCTCCGCCCCCTCCCCCTGGCTGCCCTCCCCCGCGCCAGGGGCCTGCGGTACCTCCTCCGTCATGGTTGCAGAAAAGAGCATGGTCTGGCGGTGCCGCGCGCACATCCGAATGATCTCCTTCATCTGCTCCTCAAAGTACTCGTCCAGCATCCTGCCACGCGAGAGGGACACGGTTGGGCCACGAGGCTCAGAGGAGGAAGGGCCCTGGGGGAGTCCAGCCCCACCCCTCACCGATCGGCTTCGTCCAGAATGAGGACCTCAATGCTGCCCAGGTGGAAGGAGGGGCAGTTGTGCAGGTGGTCGATGAGGCGGCCAGGAGTGGCGATGAGGATGTCGGGGCCGGAGCGCAGGGCCGCCTCCTGGGTCTTCAGGTCCAAGCCACCTACGGCAGTGAAAACGATGGGCAGCTCGGCCACTCCCAAAAGCCACCAGCCGCAGGTCAGGGAACTGCCCGCAGAAGTGCCCACGACCGGGCCACTCACCCACTGCCAGGCACACGGTGATGCTGCTGAACTGAGCCAGCTGCTTCGTGACAGAGAACACCTGGATGCCCAGCTCCCGGGTCGGCACCAGCACCAGCACCCGGCTGACGGGGGCCTGCCGAGGTTTGTAGATCAGGCGCTCCAGGACGGGGAGGATGAAGGCGGCGGTCTTTCCTGAAAGGCGGGCAGAAGAATTTAAGGCCCACGGGAGCCCATAAGTGCTTTCACGCCCGTTCCCGCCACCGGCCGGGTGCAGCCTACCTGTCCCTGTGGCTGCGCACGCGCACAGGTCCTTCCCCAGCAGCCCCACAGGGATGCAGGCCTTCTGGATCGGGGTGGGCTGCCTGAAGCCCAGGGCGGTGATGGCCTGGCAGGAGGGACAGAGGCGCAGACACATGCTGAGGCCGCTCGAAAGGGCTCCCGTCCTTCAGCAGGGCCATCGCATGGAATATTTACGTCTTTAACACTCCCCATTTCTATAGGAAGGGGGCACTCTGCCCCGGAGGGAGGGAGGGGGCTGAGAAAGAGCCCTCTCAGCCCGTCCCACTTGACTGGTGTGTTGCGCTGGGAGGCCGTGGGAACGGCTCAGAACTTCACTCTCTTCAGAGCAGCCATCTTGTCTATGCTGCTAACGGGCCTCTCTTTCTTTCTTTCTTTCTTTCTTTCTTTCTTTCTTTCTTTCTTTCTTTCACATCGCAATGGGGTCTTTGGGCTGCACCTCAAATTTATTGGGGCCCTATTCACACATTCCAAAAATCATTACCTTCAGCAAGGGGCGCGAGAGGCTCATGTCTTGGAAGGACAAACTATCATCGTATTGCGAAGCATCTTCCTGAAAGAACTCTGCGGCTTCCTGAAAATCAGGCCAGAGGAAAAAACCAGAATGTAAACATCCAACCATGTGACACAAAAGCCCGCTAGTCGCCCGGCTTTGCACAAAGCCAGCGTTTACTTTAACCATTCTTTGCAATCAAATCCCAGTGGTCTGGTATATGCACAACGCTCACCCTGATCAAGCACATGCACAACAGCTCAAAGCCAAACCAATTTGTGATGAGTGAGTAGTGCATAAACTCATAGAAACATAGAAGTCTGACGGCAGAAAAAGACCTCATGATGCATCTAGTCTGCCCTTATACTATTTCCTGTATTTTATCTTACAATGGATATATGTTTATCCCAGGCATGTTTAAATTCAGTTCCTGTGGATTTACCAACCACGTCTGCTGGAAGTTTGTTCCAAGCATCTACGACTCTTTCAGTGAAATAATATTTCCTTACATTGCTTTTGATCTTTCCCCCAACTAACTTCAGATTGTGTCCCCTTGTTCTTGTGTTCACTTTCCTATTAAAAACACTTCCCTCCTGAACCTTATTTAACCCTTTAACATATTTAAATGTTTCGATCATGTCCCCCCTTTTCCTTCTGTCCTCCAGACTATACAGATTGAGTCCATGAAGTCTTTCCTGATACGTTTTATGCTTAAGACCTTCCACCATTCTTGTAGCCTGTCTTTGGACCCGTTCAATTTTGTCAATATCTTTTTGTAGGTGAGGTCTCCAGAACTGAACACAGTATTCCAAATGTAGTCTCACCAGCGCTCTATATAAGGGGATCACAATCTCCCTCTTCCTGCTTGTTATACCTCTAGCTATGCAGCCAAGCATCCTACTTGCCTTTCCTACCGCCCAACCACACTGCTCACCCATTTTGAGACTGTCAGAAATCACTACCCCTAAATCCTTCTCTTCTGAAGTTTTGCTAACACAAAACTGCCAATGCAATACTCAGATTGAGGATTCCTTTTCCCCAAGTGCATTATTTTACATTTGGAAACATTAAACTGCAGTTTCCATTGCTTTGACCATTTATCTAGTAAAGCTAAATCATTTACCATATTACAGACCCCTCCAGGAATATCAACCCTATTGCACACTTTAGAGTCATCGGCAAATAGACAAACCTTCCCTACCAAACCTTCCCCTATGTCACTCACAAACATATTAAAAAGAATAGGACCTAGAACAGACCCTTGTGGCACACCGCTTGTAACCTGACTCTGCTCAGAATACTCGCCATTAACAATAACTCTCTGATGTCTACGCTTCAGCCAGCTTGAAATCCACTGAACTATCCAGGGATTAAGTCCAATCTTCACTAATTTATCTATCAGCTCTTTATGTGGAACCATATCAAAGGCTTTGCTGAAGTCCAGATAGGCAATATCCACGGCACCACCTTCATCCAACACCTTTGTGACATAGTCAAAGAAATCAATGAGATTAGTCTCACATGATTTGCCTTCAGTAAAGCCATGCTGATTTGGGTCCAATAAGTTATTGTTTTTTAGGTGCTGATTTATCCTCTTTTTGAGTAGAGTCTCCATCATTTTAACTACAACTGATGTCAAGCTAACTGGCCTGTAGTTACCAGCTTCTTCTCTACTGCCCTTCTTGTGGATAGGCACAGCACTGGCCATTCTCCAATCCTCAGGAACATCTCCTGTTAACAGGGATTGGTTAAACAATTCAGTCAGGGGGGTAGCAATGACAGATCTGAGTTCTTTAAGAACTCTGGGGTGGATGCCATCTGGACCCATTGCCTTATTTATCTTTAATCGTTCAAGTTCTTCTAAGACATCAGCTTCTAAGATCACTGGAGCTGAATCCGTACAGCTGGAAGCAATGCTATATCCCTCTATAGTATTATTTTGTAAGGTGTCTTTTGAGAAAACTGAACAGAAGTAGCTATTGAAATGCTCAGCGATCTCCTTATTCCCATCAATGCATGTATTATTCCCGGTACTAAGCTTTGTACCGGGAATAACTCATCCCATTCATCCTCTACTTTTAAGACAAGTTTCTGATGCAAAACAAAAGGGCAATGGGATAGACCTCCAAATGACTTAGGCCAATTTCACGCCACTAATGCTCACCTCCTTTTCACCGTGCTTCTGTTTCCATCGTTGCTTCAGCTTTAGGGTATCTACAAAAAAGGCAAATGCTTTGTGTACATGTTATAAAATGCAAATGTGTACTTACATTGCAACATACAAGAGCCATTTTGTACACTACAAATGAAATTGAGGCAGTGATTATTTAATCTATTGTGTAAGTTTATGAAATACCAAGTACTAGCTGATTATCTTTGTAGGTGTTAAATCCAAATTCAGTTTGAGCTAATGCAATGCCTGAACAAACAACTCATTATGGCTTCAAACGTATAAGATGTTTTCACAATGTTTGGAACCACAAATTTTCTAGTCCTATTTCTATTTGAAGTAGTGTAGAGGGTTGGACTCCAAGGTCCCTTCCAACTTCCAAGTGTTCCCGCCATATGTCCAACCCTGCCGGGAGCCCTTCCTGGTCCGGCCTCCCTCGACGCCCGGCTCAGTTACCAGCTTTTGCATAGACGCTCTGGTCCTCCGCTGAGGAAGGCAGCTCCTCTTCCCCTTCCTCCTCCTCTTCCTCACTCTCGCCGGCCTTTGCGTCGCTTCCCTGGGCGGCCTCCGTCTTGGCTGCGCCTTCTTTGGCCGCCTTCTCCTGCGGAAGGGCGGAAGGCCTCCTGCTCAAAGCCCGGCGCCCCAGCGGCCTCCCCCTCCCTCCCTCCCACCCCCGTCTGGGGTCCTGACCTGAGCTCTGCGCTGCCTCCGCACCGCCGCGATCTTCTCGTCCAAGCTGGTGGCGCAGCGCTGGGGAGGCGAGAGGGCCGAGGGGTGAGGGGGGGCCGCGCCCGCCTCGCCCGCGCCGCCCCCCCCCCCCGCGCCGCCCCCCGCCGGCTTACCTTGCGCTTGAGCTGCCCCAGCGCCTCCGCCCAGGCCCCGCCGCCCGCGCCCGCCGCCGCTTCCCTCTCGGAGAACGCGAAGCCCGCCGCGAAGTCTCCCCGGCCCGCGCCCGACGGCTCCTCCTGCAGGGAAAGGGAGGCGGGGAGCGTCGGTGGGAGGCCCGCATCCCCCCCCCCACCGGCTTTCTTCCGCCCCCCCCCCCCCCGCGGGCCCGGCCCGCCCCCCACCTCCGACTCCGAGTCCGTCCGCTCGAGCTCCCCGTCGGGGACCTCAGGGCTTCGCTTCGCTCCGGCGCCGGCCTCCATCGTGGCTGCGGGGAAGCACGCGACTTCCGGTTCCCGGGCCCTTCGCTCCGGGCGGAAACGTAGAACGCTCCGAAAAGGTCCCCGCGCAAGAGCGCCCCCAGCGGCACCTCCGGGAACTGCTCGGGTAGGGCGGCGCGGCGCCCCGGAGTTTCAATGGGCTTGTGGGGCAGGGAGGGGGTTGAGTAGCGGTGCCCGGGTCTTGGCGCGGCGCCAAGGGGGCGTAGAAGCCCCGCGGACCCCAGAGGGGGGTGGGGACTTGGCTGGCCTCCCGCGGGCGGGCAAGCGAAGCGGGGGCCGGAAGCGCCTCCGCCCGGACTCTCGCGGGCGACGGACCTGCGGGCCCCTTCCGCCCCGGGGCTGGCGGGCCATGGAGGCGCTGAGGGAGGCGCTGGCGGAGTTGCGGGGCGCAGGCCGAGGCGGAGGCGGAGGCGGGGGGCCCTTCGACCGGGGCCGCTTCTGGGAGGCGCTGGGTGCGGAGGCGGCGGGGGGGACGGGGACGGGGGGGGCGCGGCCTCCTGCCTGCCTGTCTCCCTGCCTGACGCGGGCCTCGCTCTCCCCCTCGCAGCCGGAGCCTTCGGGGCCGTCTCGCGGGCAGCCACGGGGCTCAGCCTGGCAGCCGCCCAGCCCCAGGTGGGTCTCCCGCCCCCTCCTCCTCCTGCCCCGGTCCCCGCTCTCCGTCTGGCGCTGTCCCGGGCTAACAAGAGCCGGTGCGGGGGAGGCGCCCGGTCCTCGCGCGGGGCGGCTGTTCCGGGGGGGGCGGACGGGGCCCTGCTGGCTTCAGGGCCGGCGCTGGTCTGGGCCTGGGCTCAAGGACGCCGCCTCCCGCCGCCCGCCCGCTGGAGTTGATGGTTCTCGGGACCCAGTATCCCAGGCGCAGGAAACGTTCAGTGTTTCTTCGTTGTCCCAAAGCTTTTCTGGAATTAAGTGCTTAGGCTCCTGATAATTTTGGCTATTCGGCAACCATTCGAGTCGGTGCTGCTAGTTCATCTTTTCATAGCAAACTTTCCTTTGTTTATTGATTGATTGATTGATTGATTGATTGTTAGAGTTGAAAGGGACCATGAAGGCCATCAAATTCAACCCCCTGCCCAAGCAGGAACCCTATAGTACACCAGTCAAGTGGCAGTTCAATCTTCTCTTAAAAATGTCCAGAGTGTTGGAGTTCACAACGTCCGTTCACAACGTCCGCTGGTAGGTTGTTCCATTGGCTGATCGCTCTGACCGTCAGGAAGTTCCTCCTTATCTCCACGTTGAATCTCTCCTTGGTCAGCTTCCAGCCGTTGTTCCTCGTCCGGCCCTCTGGTGCCCTGAAGAATAAAGTGATCCGCTCCTCTCTGTGACATCCCCTCGAATACTTGTAGACTGCTATCCTGTCCGCTCTGGCCCTCCTTTTCTCTAGGCTATCCATGCCCAGTTCAGCAGTCTCTCTTCCTAAGTCTTGGTTTCCAATCCCTTAATCATCTTGGTTGCTCTTTTTTGCACCTTCCCCAGAGTTTCAATGTCTCTTTTGAAGTGTGGTGACCAGAACTGAATACATTACTCCAGGTGTGGTCGGACCATGGTGTAGTAGAGTGGTATTAAGACTTCCCTGGTCTTGGAGTGTATTCCCTTGTTGATGCAGCTTAGGATTGTGTTGGCTTTTTTGGCTGCTGCTGCACATTGTTGGCTCATGTTTAGTTGATTATCCACCAAGACTTCAAGGTCTCTTTCGCAGTCGCTACTGCTAAGATGGGTTTCTCCCAGGTTGTATGTGTGTCCAGGGTTTTTTCTGCCTAGGTGAAGGACTTTGCTCTTGTCGATGTTAAACATCATTTTGTTGGTATGGGCCCACTGTGTTAGTCTGTGTTGCTTGGACCCGTCTTTTTACCTTTTTTGTGGATGGGAACTACGTCCGCTCGTTTCCAGTCATCTGGTAGGTCTCCAGTGGCCCAAGATTTTTGGTAGATGAGGAGGTTCCACTATGGTGTCTGCCAGTTCTTTTAGGACTCTGGGGTGGAGTCCGTCAGGTCCCAGTGATTTGTACTCATTGAGCTCCCTCAAGTCCCTAATGGTAGCTTTGTCTGCGTTGAGTTTGGTTCCGGGGCTGTTAGTTGCAGTTAGGTTGTAGGTTGGTTGGTTGGTGGTTCCTTTATGTGTGGACTGATGTAAAGTAGGCATTGAGCAGCTGTGCTTTGTCTGTTGTTGGTGATTTTGTTACCATCTTTGTTTTTTAGTATGGTGACTGTTTCCTTAATTTTTTTCTTGTTGTTTATGTGGTGGAAGAACCTTTTTTTATTGTCGTTACTTTTCGTTGCGAGGTGCTGTTCGTGTTGAGCTTTTGCTGTTCTTAAGTTTTGTTTGCAGGTTCTGGCTGTTTGCTGATATTCTGTCTTGGTTATGAGTCCTTCTTTCCATTTATTGTATTTGGCTTTTTTCTCTTTTACGTTGTCTGCGAGGTCCTTGTTTAGCCATGCTGGTTTCATTTTAGTTTTTCTGCTTTTCTTTTTCCTGGGGATTGAATTGTCTTGGGCCTCAGTGATAATGTTCTTTAGGGCTTCCCAGGCTTCCTGTGTGGATTTACTCTTTAGAAGTTCCTTCCAGGGTTTATTCTTTAGGTTCGCTCTGAGCTCGTTAAAGTTCGCTTTTCTGAAGTCCGGGACTGTACTGGAGTTGGGTGTTGTAGTTAGTGATTGCAAAATGTTGAATTTTAGGATGATATGGTCATTCTCACCTAGCGTCCCTTCTCCTTCTATTCCCTCTATCTTCATTGATGACCTAGAGGAGGGAATAGAGGGGGAACTAACCAAATGGGCAGACAACACCAAGCTGCTGGGAGTAGCCAACACCCCAGAGGACAGGCTCAAAATCCAGATGGTCCTTGACAGAATTGAACACTGGGCCCAAACAAATAAAATGAAATTCAATGCAGATAAAAGTAAAATCCTACATCTAGATAAGAGAAACCAAAGTCATGCACAAAAAAATGGGTGAAACCACACTCAACAGCAGTGACTGCGAGAGGGGTCTTGGTGGACAGGCAACTAAGTATGAGCCAGGTGTGTGCAGCAGCAGCAGCAGCCAAAATGGCCAATGCCGACCCTGAGTTGCATTAGCAGAGGGATACAGTCGAGGGCTAGGGAGGCACTAATGCCACTCTATAAAGCCCTAGTTGCTCCATACCTTGAGTCCTGCATCAAGATTTGGCCCCAAGATTTGGCCCCTAGGCCTCAAAAAAGAGATTGAAACTCCGGAGAAAGTGCAGACGAGAGCCACCAGGAGGATAAAGAGACTGGGAACTAAACCGGGAACTAAAGAGACTGGGAACTAAACTAGCCAAGAGAAGGACCAGGGGAGGCAGGAGGGCAGCATTCCCATATTTGTGGGAGGGGGCTGACCCAGAGAGGAGGAAGGGGGTCAGGTCACCAGAGAGCCAGACAAGGAATAATGGATGGAAGCTGACCAAGGAGGGATTCAACCTGGAAATGAGGAGGGACTTTCTGGTGGCGAGAGTGGTCAACCGGTGGAGCAGAAGTTGGGGACTTTCAAGGGGAGATTGGATGGCCATGTGCCAGGGTTGGGCTAGATGGCCTCCAAGGTCCCTTCCAACTCAAATGAATAAAGAGGAGAAGGCAGGTGTGGGGAGCCCCGTGTC
Source organism: Erythrolamprus reginae (assembly GCF_031021105.1). Taxonomy (NCBI): domain Eukaryota; kingdom Metazoa; phylum Chordata; class Lepidosauria; order Squamata; family Dipsadidae; genus Erythrolamprus; species Erythrolamprus reginae. The sequence continues at coordinate 214,791 of NC_091952.1, read as the reverse complement.
AGAATCCTTACCTGTAATGGCCGCCCAGGTTGGCCTCCCTTTGTGCTGTCACCCTGTGCTCTGGGCTGGAGAACGTTTTTCACCTTGAGGTCTATGGAGATTCTCGGTGGTGGCCCCAGAGGTGGCAGCTGGGCTCTATGGTTTTTCTCCGAAGGCCTTTCACTTCTTAGTCTTCAGGGAGATTGTCCCCCGATCCATCCCACATTTTGAAATTATCTTGCTTGTGGGGGAAGGGGAGGCCAGGGGCCCCTCCAGGCCTTGAAGGGCAGGGGGCCAGTGTGGCCGGGGCAGCATCTCAGCCTTTGTGGCCGGTTCCTTTGCAGGCGCGCGAGAAGCTGAGTGGAGAGCTGGGCAGTGCCACCCTTGGAGCAGTCTTGGCCTACTACCAGCTCCCAGAGGGCCAAGGTGAGTGGGGGTCCCCTGGTCCCCTGTGGGGGTCCTCGTCCCTGACAGCTGCCCCCCCCCTCCATGGTGGCTGTTTGCAAGGATAACCTTTGCCTCCCCCCCAGGACGGACCCTGAACAACGCTGTCCGCCGGGCCACCGTCCAGCTGGTGGAAGGGGCGATCCAGCTGGTGGAAGCCTTCCCCCGTGGGGGGGGGCGTCCCCAGGAGAGGTGAGCCTCCTCCCGCCACGGCTGCTTCCCCTCCCCAGAAGAGGCCCTGGAAGGCAGGTGGGGGGTCCCAGCCGCCCGTCGGCTGCCCTGGTCAGCCTGCCACGTGGCCCCTCTCGCAGTCTCTCTCAGGAGCAGCTCATCTCGACCGGAGGCGTCTGGGCAGCCTGCGACCGGGCTTCCTGCCTGCCGCGGGGTGAGTGGCGGGAGAGACGCAGGGGGGGCGGTGGGCAGGGAGTGGGCCTAGGCGGAGCTGGAGCTTTAGGGGGGGGGTCAGCTCTCGCCTTCCCCCTCCCCCGGCGTCTCCCCCTTCTCAGACAACCTGGCTGCGGTCACTTTGGCAGTGTCCTCCTGCCTGGAGCTCGTCACGGATGCCCTGGAGGAGATGGAGCAGGTGGGAGAGGGCCAGGGGCGGGAGGGAGGGGTGGCAGCTCTGCGTGTTGGGGGCCCTGAGACCCCAGAGCTTCCCACTCTCTTGGGGCCCTGGCTGACCCCCCCCCCCCCAAGCGCTGGAATTCTGTCCCTGTGGTCTTGCCCAGGGTTCTGCCCCCGGTTTGGGGGTCTCCTGCAAGGGCTCCCCCCCCGGCTGGCCCCCTCCCCTCCCCAGAGGCCGCCCGGATTCCCTTGGAGGGGGCGCCAAGCCTTGCTGCGTGTGTGTGCGTGTGTCAGATGCAGGCCGAGGGAGGGGCCTCCCCCAGGGACCTGCTGGAGGATGAGACGGATGGGAGCGGCGGGGGCCTTGCCTGGACAGAGGCTGAGCGGCAGCTGCTGGGCCCCTGCCAGGGGCTGGTGAAGGCCGCCAAGGCCGGGCTGAGGAAGTTGCTGGCGGCCCTGAGAGCTCACGGTGCAGCAGACGCGGAAGAGCAGGTGGCTCAGCTGGACGCCCTGGCTGAGGCCGCGGCCGAGCTCAGCCCCAGGTGAGGGGAGGGGAGGAGCCTCGGCCCTCTTGGCTGGGGTGGGGGGGGCCCACTGGGGAGGAGGGGGCTGCCCCCGGGAAGCCCGTTGCAGGGCAGGGGGGTGTTGTGCTGCCTCGGTTCCCCAACAGCCGTGCCCCCCCCCCCCCCCCCCCGCGAGGCTCCCGAGCCTTGGTGCTGACCCCCTGCCGCTTTTGCCTCCCGTGTCTCAGTGTGGACGAACTGGTGCTCAGCCTCTGCCCGCCCGTCCACCAGCTGGCTCTGCGGCTGAACGTAAGTTGGTCAAGGGGGGACCCGGCCCGAGCCCCTCCCCACCTGCCTGCATGAGCCTGTTGGTCACACCCAAAGCCCCCAAAGGCCCTTTGGGGAGGGGGCCTCCTGGCTCACTGGCCGGTCCCTTTGCAGGCTGGGAAGCTGGCTTCAGTGCTGATGGCGGTGCTGGACATCACCAGGTGAGAGGACCGCTTCGGGGGGGGGGGGCATCGCAGTCTTCCCCCCCTCTTGGCCATTTGCCTTAGGGCCAGGCTGGGAGGCGCCTCCCCCCCCCCCCCGGCCCCTTATCCCGGTCCGTCCCTTCAGGGCTCCTGTCTCGCCTCCTGCAGGGCCAGCCACCTCTGTCCCCCCTCCGAAGAGAGCTGGGTGCGGTTCCTGGCTGCAGCAGTGGACCACAACCTGGGCAAGATCAAGGGCTCCACCCACGGCCTGCTGCGAGACCCCGGCCCGACCAGGGAGGATCGGTGTGCGGGAGACGCCCGGCCGAAGGAGCTGCCCTAGCTCTACTGTCTCCACTGTGGACAATAAAGGCCCTCGGCCGCTGGAACGCTGGCACCCTGCTTATTTCTCTGACCCACTCACGGCTTCGGTTCCAGGGAGACTTTGGCGTGGAAGTGGCGACTTCCGAGGGGAAGGCCAGGGTGGGCGGGGGCCGCGTGCAGAGGGCAAGAGGGCTCGGCCCTCTAGGTTTCCTCTCCCACCCACCCCACTCCCTTCCTCCTCGGTGGCCAGGGGCGGCTGCCAAGTGGGGTGGTCAGTTGTGGCTCCAGCCTCTTCCTTGTGGGGGAAGGCAGTGTCCAGTGGGCGGGGGGGGGAGCTGGGGCGGGTGATCCCGGGGTGGCTTTGGCCTTTCACAGCCCCAGCCATGGGGGAGGGTCCCTCCGCTCGCCCCCCCTGAGCTCCACCGCGGGATCTGCTGCGCCCAAAGTGAGGCCCCTCGGGGCAGCTGCTGTCCAGGCCCCCCTGCTTGTGGATGCCATTTCTGCTGCTTGGACATCTGATGTGTTGCGACAGGAGCCTTTTGTGTTGGGTGTGTGAAGCCCCCCCCCCCCGGCTCAGCCCACCTTTGCAGTCTCAGTGCTGTTCCACCCCCCCCACTCAGTCCCACTGCCCCTCTCCCCTCACCTGGGGGACGCCCAACCCCCTTGCTCCCTTCCCTCAGCCAGAAGCCCCCCCCAAAGGCCCAGAAGCTGCTGGGGGAGGGGGGCCTCATTGGCAGCCGGTGCCCTGGTGACGGACACTGCCTGGTGGGGGGGGTCCTGGGGGAGACGCTCCTGAGAAAAGAGTCCCCCTCCTCCTCCAGTGCAACAGCCAGTTTATTGAGTGCATTGAGGGGGGGGAGGGGGGGGGCAGCCCCGTCTAAGGCAGCCAGCCCGTCCTCCAGCCGTCTTCGGCCACCTGCAGCTGCTTGTGGCCCTTCAGTGGCGGGAAGAGGCCGCTCCTGAGCGTGAGGTGCAGCTGCCGCGCCCCACTCTTGTAGGGGATCAGCTGGAGGGTGAGGCTGGCCTGCTGTCCGGCAGGCAGGAAGCCCAACCTGGGGGGAGGCAAAAGCAGGGGGCTCAGGGCCCGTCTCCCCGTCCCTCCCTCCCCGTGGGCCACCCGCCCTGCCTGGCTCCCCCACCCCACGAGAGGGCCCCCTCGGAGGCACCAAACGGGCCCAGTCAGAATCCAGCAGCAGCCAAGCAGCCTCTGGCCCCCCCCAGGCCGGCCGCTCTCCCTCACGGCCCCCAGGGGGGCTCAGCAGGCAGCCCCAACAACACGCACACGGGGTTGTGCGGTGCAGAAAGGGAAGAGCAGACCCCCCTCCCCCGGGAGCCCTCTTGCCCCCCACTCACTCTATCTGGGCTTGGCCTCGCACCAGGCCGGCCCCCTCGACGGTCAGGAGCCCATCGCTGACAGCTTCGGCCAGGGGGTTGGCGAAGTCCACTCGGAACTGGAAGGGCTGCGCCAGCACCACGGCGGACAAGACCTGCACCGCGTCACAGGAACGGGCGGAAGGGAGGCCGTCAGGAGCAGCACCTGGCGGTGGTGGGGGCAGGGGGAGCAGCCCATGGGGGGGAGGCCACCTACGTGGATCAGGATGGGGGGCGTGGCCACCGTGATGGTCTTCTCAGCCAGAGCCCTCTGCCAGGAGGTGTTCTCCTCCCCCATGGCCACCACCCGGATCTGCTTGTCCTCCTGCAGGTGCTGGCCGTACTGTCGGTAGGGGATGTGCCAGGGGATGCGCTTCTCTGTGGGGAGAGGGGAGGGGGAGGTAGCAGGGGGAGGGACACCCCCCTCATACCCACCCGCCCATGCCCCCTCCCACTTACCTTCCTTGGGGCTGAAGGACAGGTAGATGGTGTCCTGCCAGAAGGGGGCCAAGGGGTGTCCGTTGTGCAGCACCGACTGGGCACTCAGGCTGACCTTCAGCTCCTTGGAGGCAAACTCCAGGTTGTGGGCCAGGAGGGTGAGGTGGATGTCCTGGCCGATCTCCGGGCTCTCCACCAGCTGCAGGTGGAGGAAGGTCTGAGCCCCTGTGGGGGGGTCCTGGCGCCGTCCGTCAGGCAGAGCCGGAAAGGTGCTGGTGCTGGTTCTGATGGGGCTGAAGGGCTGGCTGCGCGTGAGGGCCTTCAGGAACACCTGCCGCTCCCCCAGGGACCCTGCGGAGGGAGGGGGAGCTGCCTGAGGGGGTTCCGGCAAAGGAGGGGCTCCTCCCAAGGGTGGGCAGGCCCATAAGCAGCTACCCAACTTCACCCCAAAGCCTTTGATCTGAGGGGCCCCCTTCCTGCTGCCAGAAGTTAATCTGGGCTTTAATGAGGGCCCACCAAGCTGCATCTTGGTCCAGGTTCTGCTTCCATTCATGGGAGAGGGAGGGGCGGGTGAGAGCACAGGCACGGGGGGTGGGGGGCTTTGCTCTCAGGGTAACAAAGGGCTTGGAGGAACTCGTAGGCCGGTGCTGGCAGAATCGGCAATAACCAGGCCAGGAGGAGCTGCATGGGTGGCTCCAGGGAGTCCTGCTGAGTGACCCGGTCACGGGCGACTGGTAGCTATAGATCTGGTTTATTTATAGATTGCCCGACTCCACAACCGCCCTGGGCAGCCTGAATCTCTCTGGAGGGTGGCACAGAAGCCTAATTAATAAATACATAATAAGGTGCAACAGGCAGAGGCCTGGAAGAAGCCCCCCTTCGGGGTCAACCTGTCCCCCAAGGCCCCTGGAGGCAGGGCAAGGAGCCACAGAGGGGGCCCTTGCAAGGGACCCGGCCTAGAACGGAGGAGGGATTTCCTGACAGCAAGAATGGACCATCGGAGGAACAGCTGGCCGGCCTCCAGCAGGTCGTGGTGGGTGCTGTATCCCCGGAGGCCTTTGAACGCTTGCACCTCCGCTGGTCCAGGAGGGCGCATAGGGTCCCCTGCGAGAGCAGCCCTGCCCCCCACCCCGGCCCAAGGCCTGGAGAAAGAGGCCGCTTCGGGGCGGCTACCTTCCTGGTGCTTGTAGGTGTGAGTGATGTCTTCTCGCGCCTCGCTTCCGATGGCCTTGGTGCTGATGTAGTTCCCCACGGCGCTTGGGTTCCACTGCAGCTTTTCCCTCCTCGTCCCAGAGAGCAGCCAAACCACGCGGTCTGCGTTCACCATGGAGAACACAAAGGGGGTGTCGTAGCGCAGGTGGATGTCACCATTCCTGACGGCTTTGACGGGCGCTGGGCCACAGCGGTACAGCCCTGTGGAACAGGGGAGAGAGGGAGGGTCAAGGTGCCCACCAGCCTGCCAGAGCCCGGCCGGAGAAGAGAGTGAAGCCACCTCGGTTACCGTTGCTGGACTCCTGCGGCGTGGCGTCCAAGACCTGCCAGCCATCATAGCCAGGGGGCAGATCCCTCCGCACCATCCAGCACTCATTCCAGACGTGGAAGTTCCTGCCACGCAAGCAGAGGGGGAGGGGGCGTCATTGGCAGCCAACGGCCGTCTTGAAAACCCCAACCCTGCTGGTGGAGAGATGGGGGGTGGGCTCACCCAGCCTGAAAAGCCAGCCAAGCCAGGCATTTGGGGAGCGGGAGGCATGCCAAGCACCGGGGAAGACCCCAGCCACCAGAACTGGCCCCATGAACTCGGCCTCAGCACAAGCAGCAGCTTTTGGGGCCTCCTGCAGAACAGCTCTTTTGGGGCTACCAGGAGGAGGCTGCATGGGGGCTGTATCAGGCCAGAGGCCCTCCAGCCACCCTTGTTCTGCCGTAATGGTCCCTCCGTGGTTCTCAAGAAGCCCACAAGAGTCCCAATGATCTTGTAGATTTGGGCTGGGCAGGCAGGGCCCTTCCGATACTGCAGGGAAGGCAAAGTCACCCACAGGAATCCCCCCCTCGGCTGCCCCCCTCCTTTCCCTGAATGCATCTACTCTTCTAGATAGAGTCGCCTCTGAGCCCCCCTCCCACCCCCTCTGAAGGCCTGGCCAGGTGCCCATCGCAGGGCTAAAGGGGAGGAGAGACCCCCTCTCCCCACGGAGGCTGTTCTCTGGGTCCGCCGAGTCACCACAGGGGACTCCAGCCGCACTCTGACCCGGGAGCTCTGTCCAAGGCCGCGAGGGGAGGGGGGCCAAGGAGCCACCCACCAGATGCTGTCCTTGCTCTCTCGAGGCAGCAGCTGCCCAGTGTTGTCGTAGAAGACGTCGATAACCAGGTTGCCATCCTTCTCATGACCCGAGTCGAAATTCGTCACCACCCGCGTTGGGATCCCGAGGCTGCGCATCACTGGTGAGAGAAGCATCTCTGTGAGCCTCCCAGCCCCCGGGGCAAAGCTCCTTCTTGCCCCCCAGCCTCCTTTGTGGGGTGTCTGCCAGGGGTCCTGCCCCCCCACCACGGCTCCCTGCAACATGGGGCCCTGGGGCCTGTGACTGCAGGGATCCAAGAAGACTGCCGCAGGGGCTGTGGGGGCCCAAGGGAGTGCCTTGGGCCCCCACAGGAGTGCCAGCCCCAGTCCTTCTGGCACAGGGGGGCTGTCTTGGCCCAAGGGGGGAAGACTTTGGAAAACTGGCCTGGGGGAGGAGCTGCTGGGCGAGAGCAGCCGGCCTGCATTCCAGCGTCCAAGGGTTTCAGCAGGGAGGCAAGGCGGAGATGTCGAGGTTCGCTTCCCCCTCCCGGGGTTTGCCCAAAGAAATTGGTCAAGGGGCACGAAGGAAGAGTGCCACCCTCCCACCACCTGACGGGGCAGGTGCAGTGTGCAGCCCACCCTACCTGTGCACATCACAGCTGCAAAGACCCAGCACTGCCCGTACTTGACCGGCTGCCCTCCGGAGCGCTCCCACTGCTTGAGGATGGGGCTGCTGCTGCTCCACTCGCTGGGCCGGGTGCCCCCGGAGTAGTCCTCCCCCCAGTTGCCCAGGAGGACCCCGGAATCGTCGTTGCTGTTGACCTGGGGAGGAGGAGGAAAGGGGTGGACGCCTGCAGCCCTGAGGAAGAGGTAGAGGGCCCCCCTTCCCCTCCACGTGGGCATAGTGACCGGGAGGCGCAAGGCACACCTCTTACCATGGCGCTCAGCACCCGGCTGACGTAGACGGGGCTGCTGCGTAGGGCAGAGTCCTGCACTGGGTGGTGCCGGAACTGCAGGTTGCTGTCCAGCAGCTTCAGGCAGATGCTGACCGTCTCTTCGTCAAACTGCGGAAGACAAGCGCCGCTGAGCTGGACTGGGGTGGCGCAAGCGTATCCGGCCATGTGGTATGCCTGGCCCCGCTGGCCAGCTCTTCTCAAGACTGGCGGGGGAAGGGGGTGGGCCACCCGCTAAACTGCAATGCTGTGGCCCAGGGAGGGTGGGGGAGCGTCCCCCTTACCTGGCCGTAGTTCCAGGGAACTGGGTTGATCCAGTTCTTGTTTCCATGGAAGATGACGCCATGCTCGCTCATCACGTACTCCTGCCTCTCCTCCTCACTTTCCAGGTAGACGTCATCATCTGGGCAGTGGAGGGAGAGAACAGCGGTTGGCCCTCCCCACGTTCCCTCTCCTGGATGTTTTGCTTTTCCCGAAAGGACCCAATACGTTCCCCCCTTTGGGGGGGACCCCCGAGCGACAGCCTCTTAAGAGTCTCTGGAGTCACAAGGCCCGTCTGAGAGAGAGAGAGAGAGAGAGAGAGCGCTCTGGGTGCTCTTGAGATCTGCTGGTCTGGTGGTCTTCCTTCCAAAGACCAAGCAAGCCCTAACCTGCTCAGTCCAGTCTGGGCACTGGAGGCCAGTGGGGCCTTGAAAGGGAGGAGGAGAGAGGGAGAGGCCGTCCTGGTACCTGGACACCAAGCATTGAAGAGGAGGAGGATCTCGCCTAGCTGGTAGGACGATGACACGCCCTGGCCAGAGTCAAAGTGGATGTTCAGCTGGTACTGCCCAATGGGGGCCTCCGCGGGGGCAGAGATGGTGACATCTGTGGACTGGGGGCCGCTGGGCACTGCGCTGGCTCTCCAGGCCTCCCTGCTGTGCGGCTGGCTCAGACTCACCAGGAAGATGGCCCTCTCCGGCCCTGGCCCTGTGGGAGAGGGAGTAGAAGGGGCACCAGTGGAGGCCTCTCCTGCCTGCACCAGCACTCCGGTGGACGGGCGAGGGAGCCTGCTAGGGCTGGGCTCACACAGCGCCTGGACCGCCTCTCCCTCCCTCTCCCTCCCTCTCCCTCTGTGGCTGCTCCTGTGGGACGAGCCTGTCACCTCATTTGGTCCATGGAAGTGGGGGAGGGGCGTGGGGGAGGGCGGCTCAGCAAAGGGACCTGGAGCATCCTCTACGGTCAGCCCGTTTCACGCTGGGGAAGGGAGGGCCCTTTGTGCTCCACAACGGGCGGCCATTCAGCCAGACTGGCCCAGCTGGATGGGCAGCATTCCTTTGGCCGGCTCTGCCTCTTGCAGATTGGGGGGGGACAGGTTCTAACTACACCCAAGGAGTAACCAGTGCGGACCCCCACTGCTGGCCCTCTGCTCTCCTTGGCCTTTGAACCGAGCACCCTTCCGTTCTGCCGGGGCCGCGGGGGCAAAACTCCTGCCTTGGCCCAAATCCGGGACGTCCCCCTCAGCCTCGGGAAAGCAGGGGCAGCGTTGCAGGGCAAAGGAGGTCTCCTTGGCAACAGCCTCAGAAGCAGGGTGGGGTGGGGGGGTCACTGTGGGCATTGCCCAAGGATGGTCCCTGCAGGGGGTGGGCCGGGCTCCCCTCCTGCCCAAACGCACAGCCGCCTGGTGGAATTCCCCAACCAGCAGCCTGATGGGTTTGCCAACCCGCAACCAGGATACCTGAGGTGTAAATCACACCAACACTCACTGCCCAGCTGGGGCTCCCGGGCGGGTGGGGTGGAGGGAGCAGGACAAAGAGGGCGTATTTGTCCCACGAGAGCAGCCCCGAAGACGCGGCTGGCCAGGTAACGAAACCTCGGCAAACAAAGCTCAGAGAGGCACCGAGACTCCACCGAAGTTCCTACGGACAGGTGGACTGCGGGCGGTTTGCTGAGGGATGCATTTGGGGACTCCAACATCGTCAGTGGGGGGACTGTTTGGGGCTGCTGTTGGCTGGGGAGTCCATCAAGCTTGAGCCCCCTTTAGGCCTCCGTCATCTCCTGCCCTGCCTCCCCCAAGGGGACCACAGCCGATCCCTCTGGCCGGGTCTCCTGCCTGGCGGATCCGGCCGGCCTTCCTCAGCTCCGGCCACTTGCTGGGTCTCCCCTCTGCAGGCAGAGACCAGCCTCTTTGACCGCCCTTCTTTCTTTTCACCTGGGCAGGCTCCCTCTCCCCCCACCGACACACCTCGTCCAGGTAGCTGAAAGCTTTTCGGCAGCTGTGGTGCAGCCTGGCTACCAGCCACCGCTCGCTCTGCCCAGGGGCTTATGGTGGGGGGAGGCACCTCCCCTGCTGTCATCCTCAACAGCGCCCACCCACTCCACATGTCTGGACCCAGACGGCCATGAGTGGAATCCGCAGCCTTTGTGCCGCCTGGTCTGCAGTGGGGGGGGAGGCCCCCCGCTTCCCTAGTAGCAGGAGCAGGAGGAGAGCCCTCCAGAGGCAGACTACTCTCGCGGTCTGGAAGGCCAGCCTGGGGCTCCCCCGGCCCCTTACCTGTCTCTGCCACCAGGTGCATGGAATCGAAGCCCGGCTCGTAGTTCCTGGCGTGGAAGTGGAGGGTGAGGGCAAAGGGTTTCCCCCTCCGCACGACCAGCTGCCCACCGCTCGCCTCCGCCGTGTGGTGTCCCTGGGCGTTCTCCGGGCCACGCCAGTCCACGAAGGCCAGCTGCAGCTCTGTGGGGAAGGGGGGCAGAGGGGGTGAGGGGCTGTGGGGAAGCGCTGGCTCCCCTCCCCACCGCCGCCTGTGCCTGCCGAGCCTGCCTACCTCCAGCCATGCTGCTCCTGCGGCTGCCAGGCTCTTCTGGCGGTGCCTGCAGGCGGCATCTGGCAGGAGCCAAGGAGGCTCCGGGCGTGGCACCGGGCATGGCCGATTCACCTTCCTGCTCCGTCACCAACTTGCTGGCACAGCAGCTCCCACCCAAGAGCCACCTGGGTGTGGGCACCGTTCACACTTGCTGAAAAGGCACATCAACACACACTCTGTGTGCGTGTGTGTGTGTGTGTGAGAGAGAGAGAGAGAGAGAGAGAGAAGGGGGGCAGTTGAGTGGCGTGCGTCCATCCCTCCCCCGTCGCTCCCTGCGGTCGGAGTCGCTGCCAAGGAGCCTCTCTGCGAGTTCGGGCAGGGCCTCCCTTTGTGGGGGGGCAGAGCCCCTGGGCCTCAGGAGCCTCCAGGTGCTGGAGGGGGGCTCTTCTTCCTGCTGGGGACCCCATGGCTTGCTTGGCCTTTCCCCCCACAGGGCAGCCCTAAGGGACCGAATCCACCACCATCAGCCAACCCTCCCCCACCCGATCTCTCCACCCACCAACACACACACAGACACACACACACACAGACTGGTCCCCTGGGGGCAGCTCTAACCCACCTCCCTTGCTGCTCAAGGAAGGCCAGGCCCCCAGTGCCCCCCCCATGCATGAGCTGGTCCTTCTGGCCTGAGTGGTCTTGAGGGAGGAACAGATCTGAATGAATGCAAGGGATAAAAGAGGGGGGCCCACCAGCCCCTCCCCACCTGGGGCTCCTTCCGAGGGGCCCCTCCCTCCTGCGTTCTCCGGCTCCCTCTTCTGCCCCTCTGGGCCCCAGGAGCCTTCGTGGGCAGAGGAGGGGAGGGGGAGAGGAGGCCCCCCCCTCCTCTTTCGGTTCAGCTTCAGAGGCAGCTTCTGCTCCCCCAGGGAGAATCATTTGGAGAGAGGAGAAACAGCCCCACACACATACCCCCCCCCCCGCCTTCTGCAGGGAAGTTCTCTTTTCCAAGCCGCAGGTGTCCTTGCCTGGTCCAGGTGGAGGGGTGGCCTTGAGCCACAGGCCCTTCTGCCGGGGGGGGGGGTGATGCTGGTGGAGCCAGGCCAGCCCCTTTTTGGCACAGAGGGGGCCTTTTTCAGGGCTGCCCCACACGGCAGCAGTGACCTCTCCATGGACTTCTCCTCCCAGGAGGGGCGTCCGTTCCAGAAGAAGCCAGAAGAAAAACAACCCAGGAACAACCGAGGCAGCCCTGTGGCTACCAGGCCCAGCTGCAGCCGCCCCTGCCCCGGCTGAGGCCCTTCGCGGTCAGCCAGGAGACCGAAGGAGGCAGAGAAGGGGGAGACCCCGGCCGTGTGCAGGGCAAGGACCACAGCAGCCTCTGCCATGTGTGGCAGGCGGGCAAAGCTCCCCCTGAATGACAACCAGGAGACCCACTGACCCCCCGCCCACCTGCCCCGGACCCCGGCTTGTGTCCCTTGGGCCGGGCAGGGCCTCTGCTTGGCTTGGTTTGGGTTTAATCGGGTTGGTATATAAAGACATAGTGATCCAATACTTTAAAATATCTTTAAAAATTCTGACTTAAATCATTCACAACATTCACTCAATGGATCTCACTAACTCTCCCCCCCCCCAGGCAGCAGCCCAGAGGCAGCCGTGTGCTCCCCCTCTTGCAGGAGGAAGGCACAAAGGAGGGAGGGTCCATCTCTCCCCATCCTGCCCTTTCATTCCCTGCTTGGTGGTGGCCCCTGGTGTGGGAACCAGGACCTGCTAGGCGGATTAAGGGCCGAAGCTCAGGGTGGGATGGGTGGCAGAGGCAGGCAGAGGCCTTTCCCACTGGCCGTCCCAGCCGGCAGGGACCCTCCCTCTTCTTTCCCAGCCCCACCAGGAAGAGCAGGTTTGTGGGCAGGGGACCCCCCTCATTCTTCCCATGGGGGAAAGGGCCCGGGGCGGAGTGAGGGGGACGGGGAAGGAGGGCAGGCACAGGAGCAACCAGGCATCCCCTGGGACTCCTGCAGGGGGGCAGCCCAGCCCCCTCTTCCTCCCCCCCGGCTCCTCCCCTGCCAGCCCAGACCGGCCAAGGGGCCAGGGCAGGGGGGGGGCAGCAGAAGCAGCGGCCGCAGCCGCCTTGGAACTCCGGCTGGCAGGTGGGCAAGTCAGCCTCCCCCCCCCCAGCTCCCCCGGCTGGCCGGCTCTTCCCTTCTGCTCTGCCCCATTTTCGGGAGAGGGGCTGGGAGGGCCCCCCCCAGGAGGCCGGCCCTGCAGGCAGCGTCTGGCAGGAAGAGGGGCTGGTCCCACCTGCAGCATCTCCGAGGGGGCTTTGCTGGGCTGGTGCTGCCACAGCAAGACCCTCCTGGCCAGGCCGGGCTTGCTACGAAAGGCAGGGAGGGGGAGGGGGGTCCTGGGAAGGGGCAGAAGCCTCTGGGGTGCCAAAAGTGGGGTCAGGGGGAATTGCCCCCTTCTTCCGGCTTTTCAGGATTCCGTGGAGGAAGAAGCCAAGAGGCCAGTTGCAGAATCCAAGAGGTCATCCAGTCCATCCCGTGGACATCACCCTCCCCCCCCCCGGACTAAAGTCAGGCATCTCCGGTCCATCCCAGACCACTGACTGGCCAGCCCCGCCCCCACCTGGACTGCAGGACCTTAGTGGGAGCTCCCGCTGGGGTCTCCCTGTCTTCTGGGGCTGCCCTCACCCACCACCGGGAATGGCTGCAGGCCCTCTGGGGGGGTGGGGGGGTGGAGAGCTGCTATGCCTCCCCTCCCACTTCCTTTGCCTGTGCGGGGGGGGGGGGGGCTGAAGCCCTGCAGCGTCTCCACTATGCCCAGGAACTGGCCCTCCCCCTGGCCTGGACCCCCAGAGCTCCCCAGGGATTGGGAGGGAGGGGAGGGGCCCAAGGCCAGGAACGCTGGGGAATCCCAGGCCGGGAGTCCCAGAGTAGGCACGGAAGTCTCCACGCCCGGTGGCCCCCGAGTGAGGTGGGGGGGCCTCCGCAGGTGACACCTAAATGAAGCACCACCAAGAAACCCCGACACCTCCCTTTGCCTGGAGAAGGTGGGTGTTGATGGGCAGGGGCTCCTTCACTGCCCTCCAGCGCCTGCCCCCTTGAGGAGGGAAAGGGGGGCTGCTGCTGGCTGTGCCCCATGGTCACGGAATTACACGGGGGGGGGGGGGCGCACGAGTGTTGTGGTTGTCCAGAAAGCTGGACCGGGGCAAAAGCCAAAGGGCGGCACCCCCTCCCAAACCAACGGCAGGTAAAGAAAAGCAGCCCTGCTTCCCCCCCCCCCACTCAAGGCTCCTGCTCACTTCTAGCTGCGGTGGGGGAGGGACAAGGGTAGGGGGCTGCGGCCTGGTGGGGGGGCAAGGAGGGGCCAGCCTGGCACCCAGAGGCTGCCCAATTTGTAGAGCAGGGAGGGGAGGGTGATCTGGAGAGTCGTATTTTTAGGGCAATTTTATTGTGCAGAAATGTAGAATCGCCAGAGAACCCCGATCCGCTTCCCTTGGCCCTTGGCCCGCGGCTGACCCCCAGCTGCGGAGGAGGAGGAGGAGGAAGAGGCAGCAGGTTCCTGCTGGGCCCAGGTGGAGCCACCCCAGCAGAAGGGACCGGGCTGAGCGGCGCCTTTCTTGAGCCCCAGGTGACCAGGTACCGCGCCCCAGGTGAGGCTCCGGCCGCGCCCCTTCCCCGTGGAGCTGCAGGTGCGACCCTGGGACGGGCGTGGGGGGAGCGCAGCGGGCGGGCGGAAGCGGGGAAGGCCCCCTGGGCGGAGGGGGCTCGGGCGTGGGACGCACCCACCCACCCACCCACTCCCCGGCCAAGGGAGCAGCCCGAGCCGCCTGCAGCGCCTGCCCCGGGCTGAGGCGGAGGGCGAGCACTGAGGAACTGCCGGAGAGGCGGGCAAGGGACCAGGGCCGGTCCCGCGGAGGCTGCCCTCGAGTCCCCGGGCTCCCCGCCGTCCTGCCGGCTCTCGCCTTCCGCGTCCCGCCCTGGCCTTCGCCCGGCTGCCCCGGCTCTCTTCCCGCACGGCTTCTGCCGGCGCCTGTTGGGCTTCCCTTCGGGGCCGCTTCCCTTCCCGCACACGCGCGGACGCGCAACCGGCGCGGGTCTCGGGGAAATCCCGGCGGCTTCCAAGGCGGGCAGCGCCGCTGATTCACCGGGAGACGCAGCCTGGGCGCTGAAAGCAACCGGGGCAGCCCAGGAAGCCTCACTCATTCAGGGGAACGCGGGCTTCTCCCCTGCGGCCCCTCCCGCCCGACCCAGACCCCTCCGGCCGGGAGTTGGCTTAAGTCGCCTTTCCCTATCCTCGCTCCGGGCGGCTCGGAACGGAAGATGAAATCGCGATTCCCGTCCAGGAAAACTGCAGGGACCAGGATTCAAAGCCAACAACACTGGCGCCCACCCGCCCGCCCCGTCATTAAGGCCGCCTGACCACCAACCCCCCCTCCCCCTTCCTGGCCTTCGGGGGAAGAGCCTTCGGGACCCGGGTGCTTTCTGGGAGGTTAAAAGGGGGGATGAAGGGGGCTCCACAGGGGAGGGGCCGCCAGGGAAAGGGTGGGCTGCGGGGTCCCATCGGAGGTCAGCGTGTCAAGGGGGAGGGAACAGAAGCTCCCCCCCCCCCATCTGATCTGGTTGCCGATAGGCGGACCTCCTGCCAATCACCTGGCCCCTCGCCCTAGATGGAAAAGCCAGACTTCCTTCTAAGACAGGAAACTATAAATGTTTTCAATGAATGAATGAATAACTATTTGAATTATTATTAATCTTCTCATTGTTCCCATCCCCCATCTCCTCCCACTCATGACTGGATGCCTGTAACTTGATTGCTTGTATCCTTACGATTTATACCGACTGGTTCCTAATAAGATTTGATTGCTTATTTGTACCCTGATTATCATTAAGCCTTGTACCTTATGGTTCTTTTTATGATTCTTGACCAACATATCTTTTTATTTTATGAACACTGAGAGCATCTGCACCAAAGACAAATTCCTTGTGTGCCCAATTACACTTGACCAATAAAGAATTCTATTCTATTCCATTCCATTCTAAAAAAATAATCTTTATTAGGTAATCTACATTAAAAAGTACAAAAACAAGCACAGAAAGAAATAAGTAACAATCATACATGTAAACATATAAGACCTATACAAACACACTTTCAAAAACAACAACTAAGACAAAGTGTTACATAAATAATATTTTACATATGTACATAATTATGGTTTGTACTTTGTTTTTCTATTTGTAATCTGATTGTATTTATTCATAGATCTCTGTGTGTGTGTGTGTGTGTGTGTGTGTGTGTGAACATGGGTTTATATTTTACATAGAAGACCTAGTGGTAGGGTGTGTCTGTGTCAGGTGTATCCTATTCTGTTTTGTATCTTTGCCCTATTTGCTTTTGTGCATTAAACAAAGCATTTCATCTGGTTATAAATAAAAATGGAATTTTTATCTTCACAATTTTATTTTTGATCGATAACTTAATATTTTAATCTCACATTTTCTTTTTAATATTATTTGGATTTCAATGTTATTTCTTTTAATGTTTCTATGCTGTTCTACAAATGAAAAGAACCAGCTGCTTGAATAACACTGAGAAAGAAAGTTGGAGCCATTGCAGGTCATTATTATTATTATTATTATTATTATTATTATTATTTATTAGATTTGTATGCCCCCCTCTCCGTAGACTCTCCGTAGATAGGTCATGCGATGTGGGTGTGATATGTGCATGACATCAGGGCACCACCAGGCACTGCGTGTCTTACCACATTGATTGATTGATTGATTGATTGATTCATTGGACTTATATGCTGCCACTCTCCGTGGACTCAGGGCGGCTCACAACAGACAAAAAGATACAATATAAAGCATTTCTAAGCCAATTAATAGAATAAAATAATTACTTTAAAAATTGTCTTTAAACTAATCATTTAAAAATGAACAATCGCATCCATGCTGTCACATTCACTCCATTCACTGGCCAGGGGCTGCAGTCTAGTGACCCCAAGGTGCGTATTCAAGTTCTTACGAAAGACGAGGAGGGTGGGGGCAGTGAGACTCTCTGGGGGGAGCTGATTCCAGGGGCCGGGCCCCCCACAGAGAAGGCTCTTCCCCTCGGCCCCACCAGACGGCATTGGTTAGTTGACGGGACCGGGGGAAGGCCGACCCTGTGGGACGCGACCGGGCACTGGGACTCATGCGCCATGCTGGTTCAGTGGTGATTTCTGGGTGGCCTTCAAGGGCAGCCCCATGGAGGCCGTGCTGCAGTAGCTCAGCCTTCCCAGTCCAGGAAAGGATGACGTTGGCACACAGAAGAAGCCTCTGCAAGGACACACAAACACACCCAAGCCATGGCAGCCACCTGCTCTTTGAGGACTGTGTGAATCCAGCAGCCCCAGAAGTCCATCCGGGCAGGTCATCTCCTGCCTGGGGGGGGCATGGAGGGGGATCCAGAGCCCTGCTGGGTCTGCTGGGGTCGAGCTGCAGCTGCGCTGAAATCTGATTGGAGAGACCCCCGGGAATCTGCTCAGCCGGGCCCTCGAGAGCCGAGGGTTGGGGGACAGACAGAGGCTGCCCAGCACTGTTGCGTCCAAAGAGGGGCCTCCTGCAAGGCTGGTGGGAACGCCCCCTCCCACAAGGGCATTGACTGCTGCTTGGGGGGGCGTGCACAGACACACACACACAGAGGAGGCTTTGTCCGAGCGGAGGGGGGGAGGAGGGGATAGTGCCCAGCCTCCCAGCCAGAGTGTCTGAGAAGAGAGCCCCTCCCCAGCCCCCAGAGAGGCTTCCGAGCGCCCCCAGACCTGCAGCCAGCCGGGGCCCCAAGAGAACCGGAGAATAGCCCCCTTGCCTCAGCCTGGAAATGGTGGGTTGAGAGCAGGCTCCCTGGCCCTGGGAGGGTGGCACGAGGGGCCACTGGGCAGAGGAGGAGGCCCCCAAGCCCGTGGCTGGAGCATGCCGGTGGCTGCTCTGCGTGTGGCCAGGCGGCCCAGGAGGACTTCCTTCCCTTCAGCGACCGGTCCCTCCCGAAGCCTCCTCCACGCGGCTGCTCAGGAAATCCAGGCGGAACAAAGAGGAAAAGGGGGCGGGGGGCAACTCCATCAGCCTCCTCCCACTGCTGGGGCTGCGGGGGGGTGAGTGGCACTGCTCAAGGTGCAGGGGGATGGGCCTCCGGTGCGCCTGGTGGGCCCAACCCACGGCTGCTGTGGCTGCTTCAGGAAAGGAGGAAGTGGGGCTTGGGCAGGGCAGCACCTGGTGTTTCCTTCCCCAGGAGGGAGGCAGGTTCAGCCGCTTCCTTATTCTCATCCTGCCTCCGTCTCTTATTTCTCTAAACAGCTCAAGGTGGCAAACGTCTCCTTTCCTCCCTCTGTTTTCCCTGTGAGGTGGGTTGGGCCGAGAGAGGGGGGGGGACTATGTAGGGGGAGGGGGGTCCCTATAGCCACTCACCCCCTCCAGCCTGCTCAGTAGTCCGGAGCGTCCCAAGAGTGAGGCCGGAGAGGGGTGGCATACAAATCTAATTAATAATAATAATAATAATAATAATAATAATAATAATAATAACAACAACAACAACAACAACAACAACAATAATAAACAAAGCCAGAACTGAAAAATCAACAGACTGACTACAAGCATAGACATGATGCTGTGGCACAGATGATCCACTGGAACTTGTGCCGGAACTACCATTTCGGCTCGGCCTCTGCCCCCTCCCCCTGCTTGCCCTGAGGGGAGGGCCCGGGCCCCACCTTGTCCTCAGCCTGTGCTGGGAAGCGAAAGCCCCCTCCCCTTGTTTGGAAGTGGAAGTGGGAGGGGATGCTGTGGGCTGTTGCCGCCTTGAATTACTATGAGGAGGAGGGGTAGGAAAAGGAGGAGGAGGAAAAGAAGGAGGAGGATAAGGAGGAGGAGGAGGAGGAGGAAAACGAGGAAGAGGAGGGGGTGGAGGAGGAGGAAGAGGGGGAGGAGGAGGAGGGAGGAGAGGAAAAGGAGGAGGAGGAGGAGGGAGGAAGAGGAAGAGGGGGAGGAGGAGGAGGGAGGAGAGGAAAAGGAGGAGGAGGAGGAGAGGGAACAGGGGGAGGAAGAGGGAGAGGAGGAGGAAGAGGAAGAGGGGGAGGAGGGAGGAGGAAAAGGAGGAGGAGGAGAGGGGGCGGGGGAGGAGGGGGAGGAGGGGGAGGAGGAGGGGGAGGAAAAGGAGGAGGAGGAAAAGAAGGAGGAGGATAAGGAGGAGGAGGAGGAAAACGAGGAAGAGGAGGGGGTGGAGGAGGAGGAAGAGGGGGAGGAGGAGGAGGGAGGAGAGGAGGAGGAGGAGGAGGAGGAGGAGGAAGAGGGGGAGGAGGAGGAGGGAGGAGAGGAAGAGGGGGAAGAGGGGGAAGAGGGGGAGGAAGAGGGAGAGGAGGAGGAAGAGGAAGAGGGGGAGGAGGGAGGAGGAAAAGGAGGGGGAGGAGGAAGGGGAGGAGGAAAAGGAGGAGGAGGAAAAGAAGGAGGAGGATAAGGAGGAGGAGGAGGAGGAAAACGAGGAAGAGGAGGGGGTGGAGGAGGAGGAAGAGGAAGAGGGGGAGGAGGAGGGAGGAGAGGAGGAGGAGGAGGAGGAGGAAGAGGGGGAGGAGGAGGAGGGAGGAGAGGAAAAGGAGGAGGAGGAGGAGGGGGAAGAGGGGGAGGAAGAGGGAGAGGAGGAGGAAGAGGAAGAGGGGGAGGAGGGAGGAGGAAAAGGAGGAGGAGGAGAGGGGGGCGGGGGAGGAGGGGGAGGAGAAGGGGGAGGAGGAGGAGAAGAGGAGGAGGAGGAGGAAAAGGAGGAGGAGGGGGAGGAAGAGGAGGAGGAAAAGGGAAAAGAGGAGGAGGAAGAGGGAGAGGAGGAGGAAGAGGAAGAGGGGGAGGAGGGAGGAGGAAAAGGAGGAGGAGGAGAGGGGGCGGTGGAGGAGGAGGAGGAGGAGGAAAAGGAGGAGGAGGGGGAGGAAGAGGAGGAGGAAAAGGAAAAAGAGGAGGAGGAAGAGGGAGAGGAGGAGGAAGAGGAAGAGGGGGAGGAGGGAGGAGGAAAAGGAGGAGGAGGAGAGGGGGGCGGTGGAGGAGGGGGAGGAGGAGGAGGAGGAAAAGGAGGAGGAGGGGGAGGAAGAGGAGGAGGAAAAGGGAAAAGAGGAAGAGGAAGAGGGGGAGGAGGAGGAAGAGGAAGAGGGGGAGGAGGGAGGAGGAAAAGGAGGAGGAGGAGAGGGGGCGGTGGAGGAGGAGGAGGAGGAGGAAAAGGAGGTGGAGGGGGAGGAAGAGGAGGAGGAAAAGGAAAAGAGGAGGAGGAAGAGGGAGAGGAGGAGGAAGAGGAAGAGGGGGAGGAGGGAGGAGGAAAAGGAGGAGGAGGAGAGGGGGGCGGTGGAGGAGGGGGAGGAGGAGGAGGAGGAAAAGGAGGAGGAGGGGGAGGAAGAGGAGGAGGAAAAGGGAAAAGAGGAAGAGGAAGAGGGAGAGGAGGAGGAAGAGGAAGAGGGGGAGGAGGGAGGAGGAAAAGGAGGAGGAGGAGAGGGGGCGGTGGAGGAGGAGGAGGAGGAGGAAAAGGAGGAGGAGGGGGAGGAAGAGGAGGAGGAAAAGGAAAAGAGGAGGAGGAAGAGGGAGAGGAGGAGGAAGAGGAAGAGGGGGAGGAGGGAGGAGGAAAAGGAGGAGGAGGAGAGGGGGGGAGGTGGGGAGGGGGAGGAGGAGGAGGAGGAAATGGAGGAGGAGGGGGAGGAAGAGGAGGAGGAAAAGGGAAAAGAGGAAGAGGAAGAGGGGGAGGAGGAAAGGAGGAGGAGGAGAGGGGGGGCGGTGGAGGAGGGGGGGAGGAGGAGGGAAGAGGGGGAGTAGTGGGAGGAAAAGAGTGGGAGGAAGAGGGAGAGGAGGAGGAGGAAAAGGAGGAGGAGGGGGAGGAAGAGGAGGAGGAAAAGGGAAAAGAGGAGGAGGAAGAGGGAGAGGAGGAGGAAGAGGAAGAGGAGGGGGTGGAGGAAAAGGAGGAGGAGGAGAGGGGGGGGGAGGGGGTGGAGGGGGGAGGGGAAGAGGGGGAGGAGGGGGAGGAGAAGGGGGAGGAGGAGGAGAGGTGGAGGGAGGAGAGGAAAAGGAGGAGGAGGAGGAGGGGGAAGAGGGGGAGGAAGAGGGAGAGGAGGAGGAAGAGGAAGAGGGGGAGGAGGGAGGAGGAAAAGGAGGAGGAGGAGAGGGGGGCGGTGGAGGAGGAGGAGGAGGAGGAGGAAAAGGAGGAGGAGGGGGAGGAAGAGGAGGAGGAAAAGGAAAAAGAGGAGGAGGAAGAGGGAGAGGAGGAGGAAGAGGAAGAGGAGGGGGAGGAGGAAAGGAGGAGGAGGAGAGGGGGGGCGGTGGAGGAGGGGGGGAGGAGGGGGAAGAGGGGGAGGAGAAGGGGGAGGAGGAGGAGAAGAGGAGGAGGGAGGAGAGGAAAGGAGGAGGAGGAGGAGGGGGAAGAGGGGGAGGAAGAGGGGAGAGGAGGAGGAAGAGGAAGAGGGGGAGGAGGGAGGAGGAAAAGGAGGAGGAGGAGAGGGGGGCGGTGGAGGAGGGGGGAGGGGGGAGGGGGAGGAGGAGGAAGAGGAGGAAAAGGAGGAGGAGGGGGAGGAAGAGGAGGAGGAAAAGGGAAAAGAGGAAGAGGAAGAGGGGGAGGAGGAAAGGAGGAGGAGGAGAGGGGGCGGTGGAGGAGGGGGGGAGGAGGGGGAGAGGGGGAGTAGTGGGAGGAAAAGAGTGGGAGGAGGAGGAAGAGGAGGAAAAGGAGGAGGAAGTAGAGGAGGGGGAGGAGGAAAAGGGGGAGGAGGGGGAGGAGGGGGAGGGAAGAGGAGGAGGAGGGGGAGGAAAAAGAGTGGGAGGAGGAGGAAGAGGTGGAAGAAGATGGGGAGGAGGACAAGGAGGAGGAGGAGGAAAAGGAGGAGGAGGAAGAGGAGGAGGAAGAGGAGGAGGAAGATGGGGAGAAGAAAAAGGAGGAGGAGGAAGAGGAGGAGGAAGAGGAGGAGGAAGAGGAGGAGGAAGATGGGGAGAAGAAAAAGGAGGAGGAGGACAAGCAGGAGGAGGAAGAGGAGGAAGAGCAAGAGGAGGAGGAGGAGGAGAAGAGGAGGAGGAGGAGGAGGAAAAGGAGGAGGAGGAAGAGGAGGAGGAAGAGGAGGAGGAAGATGGGGAGAAGAAAAAGGAGGAGGAGGAAGAGGAGGAGGAGAGGAGGAGGAAGAGGAGGAGGAAGATGGGGAGAAGAAAAAGGAGGAGGAGGACAAGCAGGAGGAGGAAGAGGAGGAAGAGCAAGAGGAGGAGGAGGAGGAGAAGAGGAGGAGGGGGAGGAGGAAAAGGAGGAGGAGGAAGAGGAGGAGGAAGAGGTGGAAGAAGATGGGGAGGAGGACAAGGAGGAGGAGGAGGAAAAGGAGGAGGAGGAAGAGGAGGAGGAAGAGGAGGAGGAAGATGGGGAGAAGAAAAAGGAGGAGGAGGAAGAGGAGGAGGAAGAGGAGGAGGAAGAGGAGGAGGAAGATGGGGAGAAGAAAAAGGAGGAGGAGGACAAGCAGGAGGAGGAAGAGGAGGAAGAGCAAGAGGAGGAGGAGGAGGAGAAGAGGAGGAGGGGGAGGAGGAAAAGGAGGAGGAGGAAGAGGAGGAGGAAGAGGAGGAGGAAGATGGGGAGAAGAAAAAGGAGGAGGAGGAAGAGGAGGAGGAAGAGGAGGAGGAAGAGGAGGAGGAAGATGGGGAGAAGAAAAAGGAGGAGGAGGACAAGCAGGAGGAGGAAGAGGAGGAAGAGCAAGAGGAGGAGGAGAAGGAAGAGGAGGAGGAGGGGGAGGAAAAGGAGGAGGAGAAGGAAGAGGAGGAGGAGGGGGAGGAAAAGGAGGAGGGGGGGCCTTGGCCTCTCCATGGGCCTTCTGGTCTCGCCCTACTTCTGTGAATTCTTCTGGGCTCTGGCTGGGGTCAGCTTGGATGGTGTCCAGCCCCCTTTAGTGGCCTGCTTGCCTTCAAGTTATTGCTGCTTTCCTGACAGTGAGAGCGGTCAACGGGTGGAACGCCCCAACACTGCAGACCTTCAAGCAAAGACTGGGCTGCTATTGGACTAGCTTGGTGAAGGGCCTCCTGCACCAGCAGGGGGGTGGACTAGATGACCTGCATGGTCCCTGCCAACTCTAAGAAATAAATAAATAAAGTTATAAAGGCGAGATAGAAGTCCAATACACAAGCGAATAAAATCTGGGCATGTGCAGAGTCCACGTTCCGGAGCGTCCCAAGAGTGAGGCCGGAGAGGGGTGGCATACAAATCTAATTAATAATAATAATAATAATAATAATAATAATAATAATAATAACAACAACAACAACAACAACAATAATAATAATAATAAACAAAGCCAGAACTGAAAAATCAACAGACTGACTACAAGCATAGACATGATGCTGTGGCACAGATGATCCACTGGAACTTGTGCCGGAACTACCATTTCCCAGTGGCAAAGAACTGGTGGGGTCATAAGCCTGAAAAAGTGGTCGAAAATGAGCAAGCAAAACTACTGTGGGACTTCCGACTTCAGACTGACCGAATTCTGAAGCATAACACACCAGACATTGTGATCGTGGAGAAAAAGAAAGTATGGGTCAGGACCAAAGGATCTCAGCGGAGATTTGAAAACCATCAGAATTGACAAAATCTCCATCTGTCAATTGCAAAAGGCCGCTTGACTGGGATCAGCAAACATAATTCACCACTACATCACGCAGCCCTAGGTGCTTGGGAAACGCCCGACTGGGGATGAAATACGAAATCCAGCATAGTGATCTCGTTTGCTGTGTTGTACTGACATAATAATAATAATAATAATAATAATAATAATAATAATAATAATAATAATAATAATAATAATAATAATAGCTGTTGGCCTCTTGCACAGCTTCCTGCCACTTAAACAGAGGCTGCCGCGGGGGAGGCGACTTCCCTTCCGGTTGATCCAGAGCTCTCGTGGATTCTTTGCATCTAATAAGGTGGCTAATAAGGGGCCACGAACCTGTTAGGCCGGGAGGGGACGGTCCTGGGACTCGCCCCACCTCCGTGGTTGTTGCTCTGTCTCTCGGCTGCCTCGGAGGCTCCCCGGGTGCTGCCTGGTCGGCTGGGGGGGGTGTGGCTTCCCCAGCCACATCGCAAAAGCTGCCACCCAACAGGCCGGAAAGAGGGTCCCGGTCACCTTGAGACCTTTGGGAACGGGAAGAAAAGGAGCCTCTTCCCCTGCAGGTGCACCAGGTGCCTTTGGAGAAAGGGGGGCGGTGGGGGGGGAGCCTCGTCTGGCCGGTGCTAATTAAGGGGTGCAGTGGGGAGGCTGTGAATGTGGTCTGGCCACCTGCCTGCCTGCCTGTCGATGTAAGCTCAGCTGTGCAGCATGGGCCGTCCAAGACTCCACAGGGAGGCCAGCGGAGACATGAGAGCCCGGCTGGTCAGTCGGAGGGCAGAGACTGCTGCTTAAGCGAGATGCAGGACGCTGTGTTGGGGGGGGGTGCAGCGGCTGCTCCTCGGTGGTGGGTGCCAGGGGCTGCCGACAGTGACCGGCTCCAGGAGGTTCTGGGTGGGCTCAGCCTGGAACTGCCCAGTTCCTCCTCCAGATGTTCCTGGGTGCCCTGCGCACTGTCCTGCCTCTTTTTGCCTGGGGGCTGGGCCAGGCCAGCGGAGGCCTTTGAGGCAGACGGGGGGGGGAGGGGGGGACTTTACCTCCCCTGTTCTATGAGGAAGGGGAGGAAGGGAGGAAATGAGGGCTTCCTGTTGCAGAGGCTCACCAGGCCGCCTGCAGCCCCCCTTGGCCTGTGCCTGGGGTCCCTGTCATGTCCTTTGGGGTCCCGTCCGGCACGCCTTGACCAGGGCAATGACCAGCAGCAGCTCAAGACTTTATACAGAGGGACACGAGGACTTTCCGATCAAGAAGAGCTGGGAAGCAGAGGGGCAGCCTGACCCCTTAGAATCACGGCTGGGCTGCCACGGTGGGATGATTGGGGGGTCTCTGTGCCTCTGAGCAGTGGCTTGGGCTGGAGGTCCACCGAGTCCCCATCGTGCAGATGGATGGGCAGGAATCCTGAAATGTTTTGTGCTCTGGACGCAATCGTGCGTATTTGCAGCAGATGCAGGATTGTGCCAGACCGGAAGAAAAGGGCCGGAGCAGTGGGGTGGGGTGGGGGGCATCCTTCAGCTGAGAAGGGAGGGTGGAGGTTTATCAGGGGCTGCAACAGGAAGGTGCTGAAGGAAAAATAAAGTGATAGCTGTGACCTGCTCGAGGAAGAGCATTTGGGCATTTGGGGGGTGGGGGCCTGGAGTGACAGGCAGCCTGCAGACCTGCTAGTTGCTAATTCACTGCTAATTGTGACTGTGCACTGACCACATCGATCCTCTCGCGAAGCCAGGACCCAGGATCAGGGGTGTGGCAGACTAACTTCTAAAGCTGGTCAAGTCCACGGCCATCATCTCCTAGGAGACCAGGGGCTTCCTTGGGCAGCTGGCTGGCATTGTGCAATCAGGCTGCTGACCGGATGTGCCGGGGGTCTGATCCAGTGGGATTCGGATGTCATTCTCACCTGTCTGCTGATTCTTGGCAGGCCAAGTGATGCTACGAAGAACAGTTGCAATTGTTCAGCATTGCATGGATTGTGGAGGCCCCTGAGGACCCTGCCCGGAGCCCTTAGCCACTCCTCCGTTAGGTGGAAAAGGACCAGAAAGACCGAATACATTTTGAATGGCCAGATGCCGATGTGCACTTTGGTCTCTGTACTAGTTAGCTGCATAATGAATGGCTGACCCAACTGGCTTGAACTTACGACAGTGATGGCGAACCTGTCTTGGTTTGTGTGCCAAAAGGGGGCTTGTGGGTGTGCTAGCATGCGTGCACATGCCCCCAAACCTTCCCTCCCCCTCCATGCATGCGCATCCACACACTGCCCCGTCATCCATTCCCGTCCATGCACGCACAGGCCTCACTCAAGCCAAACAGGCAAACCGGGACATTGGAAAAACGGACTTCCCGTTCGCTCGTTGTGCTGTTTTTCGCAGTCCGGAGGGTTTAGGGGGAAACTTTCCTGAAGTGTCCGGAGGGTGAAACGGCCTTCCCCGCGGCCGAACATCAGCCGGCCAGTGTGCGTCTGTGTGCTGGAGCTGAGATAGGGCAACCTCTTGCGTACCCACCGGTACGGCTCCGTGCGCCGTAGGTTCGCCATCCCAGATGACGCTCTCCAAGCTCAGCCACCCGTTGTTGTCTTCCCAGGAAGCTCAGCAGTGGCAGCTGCCCACCGCATTCTCCCCCTCCGCTTGTGGAACCCATGAATGCTTGTGGCTCAGGGCTGAAACGGGGGCTGCTGGGGGCTTTCTGGCTTTGGTTGCTCCCTCACGGAAGCTTCATGACCCAGGCGAGCTAACCTCCTCAAAGGCCCATCAACCCCACCACCCCTGACGCTGCTCCCTAGCATGGGTCGTGAAGGTTCTGCGGGAAAACAACCCAAGTCAGAGGGCACCCAGGAGCCCCCCCCCCAGCATTTGTGGAAGGCCCACTTGGGTGCTTTTAATTAATGATTTTCTCAAAAGCTCAGCCGGAGAAGGGGGCTGGGGGCAGTTCAGGGGAGGGGCTCTCGGGGGGGACGACTACTGTGTGCGGGGTGCTCCTCCACAGGCTCCCGGATCTTGAACCTCCCCTGAGCCCAGCAGGGCCTGGGCACGAATCCTCCAGGCTGGAGGCCTAGAAGGAGCAACAGCCTCTGCAGCAGCCTTGGGGGGAGAGTGCCTCGAGGGGGGGTGTCCTCGAGCCCACCAGGGACACACTGCTGGGGATGGGACAGCCTGTTTTCCTTCCTGCTTTGGATGACCGAGGATCTTCAGAAGGTGGGTGGATTTGAGGGGCTCCTGTGCAACTGGCGGGTGGGGGGCTCTGGTCTGTACAGAGAGGGGCTCCCCTCCAGGTGAGCCCCCCTTCCCCCTCCACCCCAGGCACAGCTGGTGAAGGGCAACGGCCGAAGGGGACCCAGAGGGGAAGAGGGGCAGGCGGGGACCCAGGAGGGCCACTCAGGGCTGCCCAACACACGTTTCCTGAGATTCCCTCCCCCACCCCACCCCCGCCTGGGCAGCCACACTGAAGGGCCACGTAGTGAAGCCACGGAGTGAAGCCACGCATCCTCCAGTTCAGCCCCTGAGCAAGTGGCCAGCTGGCCAAAGCGGGAAGGAAAAGTGCTGCTGGTGGTGGGCACAGAATGGACAGGGGGGAGCCCAGCTGGGGGTCTCGGCCCTAAAAGAGAGGGCACCAGTGCACCCCAAACACACACACACCACCCCACCTGGACCTCATGCCCCTTCAGGCCCTGGAATGAACGCACAGCAGCGTTGGCAGCAACAGCAGAAGCTCCTCTGCTTGGACAAAGCTTTAATGGCAGCCTAAGCGCAGAAGAGGGGCTCCCCCAACCCCCCGCCCACATTAAGCATTGCCAGAGGCAGCCACATCCATCAGCACGAAGCTCTTGACGTGGTGGAACTTGCTGCAGCTGAAGTCGACGTGCAGCTGCATGGCTCCCGTGCGGCGAGGGGTGAACTCGAAGTAGATCTTGGAGCGCTCCCCGGCTGCCAGATCCGCCACGCTGGAAGGGGAGTGAGGGATTTGGGGGGTGGGGGGAGTCTCTGGTGGGAGGGGTCGCTTTGGGACAGCGCCAGCTGCAGGTGGAGAGCCGGGTGGGGGTGGGGAGTAGGGAGGGTGGCTCTGGGCTCAGCCCCACAGGCACCAGCCTGGCTTTTGGGGGCGGGCGGGGAGTTGCAGCCTTTGCCGAGGGTCTCCCTCTGCTGCCCCCTCCCCTCCTCCCCCCCCCAAGACCCACGTACTTGATCTTGATTGCCTGGCCCATCAGGGTCACTAGCAGCACGCAGTCCTTCACGGGCTCAGGGAGCGGGTTGGCGTAGGAGATTTCCAGGGTGGCCGGAGTGTGGGCAAACACCTTCGGAGGAACCTTTTGGGGGGAAGCAGTGGGTCAGTCCTCTTCCAGGGCCACAGGGCGTGGATCCTGGATGGGCCCTCCTCCTCCTCCTGCCCTCTCAGACACCAGGCACGGGAGCTGAGGGGGGGAGGCGTCTGAGGTCCCTCCTCATTCTTCCGTTGGGGCGATGCTTTCTGTGTCTGGAGCCCTTTAATCATAGCCACAAATGTGGAACCAGAAAAGGAAGCCCTCCATACACACACACGATCCACAGTGGGAGGGACAGAGTGGGACCCAGAAACTCAGGGCAGGCACCCGGTCCTTAAAAGAGATCCAAAATGCCTTTTAATGATCCAAAATGCGAGACCCGATAAGAGAACGGCTTTTTTTTTGCCAGTTTGGGCCAGCTGAGGATGGTAATGGAAGCGGTCTGCCTTTGGGAGGCCAGAGGAATTGCCCAGCAGCTGAACCCCTGGCCAGCCGCAGAGGAGCCGAGTTTGCCGCACTCAAGGAGCAGCTCCGGCCTCCAACAGCCAGCAGGAACCGGACCGGAGCAGCAGGTCCAGCATCTCACTTGGAAATAGCTCAATGGAACACAACTCAAGGGTGGAAACGTGGCCCTGAAGGGCCTTTGGGAGGAGAGGGGGCCACTGGAGACTGACCGATGGGCAGGGCCGGGCTCAGCGGCTGACGGTCCGGCTGCAGACAGCCTCCCTCCCAGCATGGGTTGTGGGTGTCCAGGAGGCGCTTGCAGTAGCGGAGAGGTTATGGGGGTACAACAGTGGGTCCATCCGAGAGGTACTTACCACAATGGAGAGGTTGGGACTCTCCAGAGTGATGGCCTTTTCCACCAGCAGCTTCAGGCCCTCGGACACGTCGCACAGGGCTGTCACCAGCAGTTTTTTGTCATCGGTCAGGGAGTTGCCGTAATGGCCATAGCTGATCCTCAGGGGAAGGTACTTCTCTGGAAGCCAGCAGAACCCCATCACAGGCCTGGCCAGGAACAAGCTCCCTCCCTCCCTCCCCTTCCTCTCTGCACCAGGCCACTCAAAGCCCACCACCACCACCGCACCCAGTTCCCCCCAGGACCTTTCTGCAGTCCTGAAGCCGCTCCCTCCCCTGCCACCCTCTTCATCCCCAGGCCAGAAGGTTGTGCACGTTACCTTCCTTGCCGCCCAGATGGAGGGTGGTGGTCTCCTTCAGGATCTCCTTGACGGCCCTGCGGGTGTAGAGGACGCTGGAGACGCTCAGGTTGACGGTGACCGTCTTGGGGGAGGCGGACAGGTTGGAGAGCGAGAGGATCAGGTTGACGTCCTTGCCGAGCACCGGTGGCTGAGTCAGCTTGAATTTCCCGAAGAGCTCCGGGTGGGTGACCAGCTCCGAGGCCACCGCTTCCGCTGGGCTGGAGCCCGAGAGCTCCATGCTGGCTTTCCGATAGGTGCTCCTTTCCTCAGTGGAACCTGCCGGGTGGGAGGGAGGACCACTCAGCAGCTCCGGCCAAATGCTCTTCCCCAGTGAGGCCCGAGAAGGCTCTTCTCCAGCGAGACCCACTGGTCCCCACCTGGGAGCCTTTCGGAGCCATGGTGGGCTCTTCCCCACCAGCTTGGTCACCTCGGGGCAATCTGGCTGCCCCGAAGCTGGTTTGGTGGAGCCGCGGAGAGTCAGCCTCTCCTGGACCCCTATAACTGTCTCTGGGCCTCCTGGCGCTGCCCGTGGAGGGGCTGGTGGCTTGGGCCAGCTCTTCTCCCACCCGTCGCAGGGTGATATGCAGGGGCGACAGGTTCCAGTAGTGGACATTTGGAGTGGTTTGGAGAACATGCAAATCTCACCTCTGGCTGGCCCCACAGTGGGGAGGGAATGGGGATTTAGCAGTCTCCTCCCCCTGCCCCGCCCACCCAGCCTGGTAGTGATGAAAATTGGATTTCTCTGCGGGAGATGCGGAAGTAGACTGACCCCTTGCAGGGCCCACCCATAACGTTGTGGGGCCCCCCAATAAAACTGCAATGATTTCATAGAACTAAGGAAATCATATTAAGCCCCCCCCTTCTGCAGAATGGCAACCCCCAACTATATATATGTGTATATTTTATATGTTGTGAGCTGCCCCGAGTCCTCAGAGGGGGGCGGCATACAAATATAATAAATCAATAAAATAATAAACCCCCAACTAGTGATTTATCTTGTGGCCTGAGCAGGAGAGCGCCTGGGATCCCCACCCACCCACCCTAGAAGCAGGTGGGGTCCCCGGGAGACCCCCTGCAGGAGCGGGACAGAGCCTACTCTGGGGTTGGCCTGACGGGGGGCTGAGTGGACGCATAGCCTCCTCCTCTGCTTCTGGCTTCCCAAGGCGAGTCCTAGGGAGGGCGGAAAAGTGGTTGGACTGCCCATCCACAAAGCAGATGACCCTTCTCCGACGGCCACGGTTCCCTCAAGCGTCACGTCTCAGCTGCCCTTGGACACGAGCCAGAGGCACAAGTGACCTTGAGAAGGGAAAAGGGGATCCTTGTCCAACCGGACAAATCTGGGTAAAGGCAGTTGGGTCCATGAGGCCTGGTGAAGCAGAGGGCACCTGGGTCTGGGGGTCACTGCCTTCTGCCTGACCTGTCCCGGCCACCGTCAGCCACCGAGACCTCTGGCTGCTCTGGGGATGACTTGTACCCTGGCCGTGGCCAGCACATTGGTGGTCAACAGGGGCCTGGCCTCCCCTTCTAGCCCTCTTCAGTGGAGGGGCGAAGCACCCTGGACCGCAGGTGGCTCTGCATAGGTGGGGGCCTCCCCCTGCGTCCGCACCAAAGGCCGGGAGCCACCCTGACCCTCGTCCTCACAGGGGCCCCAGAAGGAGGCCAGAGTCACAGCTGGCGCTGAGAGGCCATGGACAGCCCTGCGCTACAAGTCGCTCTTGGTGGATCTCGTGGGGGCAACATCAGGGGCAGGGGGCAGAAGGCACTGTCCTCCTCCCAGGACAACTGTGTCCCCAAGACCACAAGATTCTGGTTCCCCTCGGGGGAGTGTCTTTCCCACCAACACTTCTGCCCACTCGCTGAGCGCCCAACCAGCCCAGCATCGAAGGCCCCTGCAGCTGCGCCAAAGGCTCGCCCCCCACCCTTTCCTCCCCTGGGGCACCTGCCTCCCACCTCCACCCTGGCTGGGGGTAAGGGGGTATCCTCCGGCTCAGGGCTGGGGAGGGGGCATGGCAACCATCCCCTTGAAGCAGAGGGAGGCTTAGGGGCAGCAGGAGGCTCCGTGCTTGTGCCGTGATCCAGACCCAGGTCCTCGGAGGACCTGCCAGTGGGTACCCTGCAATTGGGGAAGGTGCCAGGGGCTGGACGTTGGTCAGGGTGGGGCTGTGCAGTCCCGTCAGCATGCTGCGAGAGCCTTCTGAAGGATGGCCGAGGGGCCGGAACAGGAGACCCAGCCAGCGTCCAGATGGGGACGGGGCACCTCCCCTGCTCTGCCTTGCTGGGGCCCTTCCCCCACCTCCTACCCCCATTCCCTCACACACACAGACACACACAGACACACACACACACACACACACACACACACACGTGCCTGCTCTGTAGGCCTTTGCATTGAGAGTTGCCCAGCCAGACCCCCAGTTGCCTTCTGCTCCGAACTCCACAGTTTCCCCCGCCTGGCCTGCTTGTCAAGTGGGGGGGGCAACTCGCATCCTTGGCAGATCCCTTGGCTCTCCTGGCAATGCCCGTTGCAGGACCTCCCCCTCCCCAAACAGGGGGTGGGCCAGATGACCAGCGCGCTCCTTTTAACTCCTCTAAGACGGCCGGACGGCCCTTCCGCAGCCCACCTTCAGGAAACTTGTAGCAGTTAGTCACGTCCACCCGCTGGTTGCTGCCGACGGCTTTGGTGCTGAGGGCTCTGCCGATGGAGGAGGTGTCGCAGTAGGCCCTCACTCGCTTCCCGTTGCTCTGCACGACCCAGCGGTTGATGTCGGCATTCACCTCGGTGAAGACGAAGGCAGTGTCGTAGTTCAGCCTCACGTCTCCTTGCTTGACCGCCAGGACCGAAGCCGGACCGCACTGGTACATCCCTGGAGGAGGAGGAGATGATGATGGAGGAAGAGGAAGAGAAGGAGGAAATGATGAGGAAGGAGGGGAGGAGGAGGAGATGATGAAGGAGGAGGAGGAGGAGATGAAGGAGGAGGAGGAGATGAAGGAGGAGGAGGAGATGGAGGAGGAGGAGGAAGAGATGATGAAGGTGGAGAAGATGATGATGATGGAGGAAGAGGAAGAGAAGGAGGAAATGATGAGGAAGGAGGGGAGGGGGAGGAGATGATGAATGAGGAGGAGGAGGAGATGAAGGAGGAGGAGGAGGAAGAGATGATGAAGGTGGAGAAGATGATGATGATGGAGGAAGAGGAAGAGAAGGAGGAAATGATGAGGAAGGAGGGGAGGAGGAGATGATGAAGGAGGAGGAGGAGGATGTGGAGGAGGAGGAGGAGGAAGAGATGATGAAGGTGGAGAAGATGATGATGATGATGGAGGAAGAGGAAGAGGAAGAGGAGGAGGAAATGATGATGGAGGAGGAGGAGGAGATGATGAAGGAGGAGGAGATGAAGGAGGAGGAGGAAGAGATAATGGAGGAAGAGGAGGAGGAAATGATGGAGGAGGAGGACGAGGAGGAGGAAATGATGATGATGAAGGGGAGGAGGAGATGGAGGAGGAGGAAGAGATGATGGAGGAGGAGGAGATGATGGAGGAAGAGGAGGAGGAAATGATGATGATGATGATGAAGGAGGAGGAGATGGAGGAGGAGGAGATGATGGAGGTGGAGATAATGAAGGTGGAGAAGATGATGATGATTGGAGGAAGAGGAAAAGAAGGAGGAAATGATGATGGAGGGGAGGAGGAGATGAAGGATGAGGAGAAGGAAGTGATGATGGCGGAGGTGGAGGAGGAGATGATGGAGGAGGAAGAGGAGGAGGAAATGATGATGATGAAGGAGGAGAGGGAGATGGAGGAGGAGGAAGAGAGGATGGAGGAGGAGGAGATGATGGAGGAAGAGGAAGAGGAGGAGGAAATGATGATGGAGGGGAGATGGAGGAGGAGATGGAGGAGGAGGAGGAGATGAGGAAGGATGAGGAAGAGATGGAGGAGGAGGAGATAATGATGGAGTAAGAGGAGGAGGAAATTATGATGATGATGAAGGAGGAGGAGGAGGAGGAGGAGGAGATGATGGAGGTGGAGATAATGAAGGTGGAGAAGATGATGATGATGATGGAGGAAGAGGAAAAGAAGGAGGAAATGATGATGGAGGGGTGGAGGAGATGGAGGAGGAGGAGGAGGAAGAGATGTTGGAGGAGGAGGAAATGATGATGGAGGGAAGGAAGAGATGGAGGAGGAGGAGATAATGATGGAGGAAGAGGAGGAAATGATGATGGAGGGGAGGAGGAGATGGAGGAGGAGGAGGAGAAAAAGATGATGGAGGAGGAGATAATGATGGAGGAAGAGGAGGAGGAAATGATGATGATGAAGGAGGAGGAGGAGATGGAGGAGGAAGAGGAGATGATGGTGGAGGAAATAATGAAGGTGGAGAAGATGATGATGATGGAGGAAGAGGAAGAGAAGGAGGAAATGATGATGTAGGGGAGGAGGAGATGAAGGAGGAAGAGATGATGGAGGAGGAGGAGGAGGAGGAGATAATGATGGAGGAAGAGGAGGAGGAAATGATGTGGATGGGGATATCTATCTCTAGGATGACAGAGGGCCAGAATATTCTGGTCGTGATGTGGAGAGGTAGATATGGCGGGAGTCATGGGGCGAGCCGTTCTGGAGGAAAAAGAGATCGCTGCCTAAAAGCGATCCCTTGTTCCGGCCCCATGAGCTCAACCCGGGGTCCTGGTGGTGAGTGCAATCCAGGCCCTGGGCTCAAGCTGCTGCTGCTCAATGACAGATTGGTCGTAAACAAAGCTCTCCTCATACGGGATCTGATCCTGGATGAGGAGGCCGATCTGGCATGTGTGACTGAAACCTGGCTGGGCCCAGAGGGAGGAGTTCCTCTCTCGGAAATATGCCCAGCCGGGTTTCAGATATGGCATTAGTCAACCCCAGGGAAGGGGGGGAGTGGCTATTGTAGCCAAGGAGAACCTTCGCCTGCGTAGAGTCGTTGCCCCTGAGATTGCGGGTTGTGAGTCACTCCTTGTGAAGTTGGACTTAGGGGTTCAGGTGAGCTTGTTACTCATGTACCTGCCTCTGAGCTGCATGTCAACAGGCCTGCCTGTGCTGCTCGAGGAGGTGGCCGGGTTGGTGGTGGAGTCCCCCGGACTCATTGTCCTGGGGGGACTTCAATCTGCAATCACTCGGCGGTTCCTCTGGATTAGCACAGGAATTCATGGCCATCATGACAGCCATGGACCTGACTCAAGTAGTTCAGGGTCTGACTCACAAGGGTGGACACCACCACCCCCGACATGGTATTCCTCTCGGAGCTACAGCACAGAAAATGCTTTGGTCGCATTGATGGATGATCTCTGGTGGGCCCGGGACAGGGGCTTGTCCTCTGTCCTGGTGCTTCTTGACCTCTCAGTGGCTTTCGATACCATCGACCATGGTATCCTTCTGTGCCGGCTGGAGGGGCTGGGAGTGGAGGGCACTGTTCTCCAGTGGTTCTCCTCCTACCTCTCTGGCCAGTCGCAGTTGGTGTTAGTGGGGAGTCAGAGGTCGACCTCTAGGTCTCTCCCTTGTGGGGTGCCTCAGGGGTCAGTCCTCTCCCCCCTGCTATTCAATATCTACATGAAACCGTTGGGTGAGATCCTCCAAGGACATGGGGTGAGGTATCATCAATATGCGAATGATATCCAGTTGTACATCTCCACCCCATGTCCAGTCAACGAAGCAGTGGAAATGATGTGCCGGTGCCTGGAGGCTGTTGGGGCCTGGATGGGTATCAACAAACTCAAACTCAACCCAAACAAGATGGAGTGGCTGTGGGTCTTGCCTCCCAAGGACAATTCCATCTGTCCGTCCATCACCCTTGGTGGGGAAACTACTGACCCCCTCAGAGAGGGTTCACAATTTGGGCATCCTCCTCGATCCACAGCTGACATTGGAACATCATCTTTCGGCTGTGGCGAGGGGGGCGTTTGCCCAGGTTCGCCTGGTGCACCAGTTGCGGCCCTATTTGGACAGGGAGTCATTGCTCACAGTCACTCATGCCCTCATCACCTCGAGGTTCGATTACTGCAACGCTCTCTACATGGGGCTACCCTTGAAAAGTGTTCGGAAACTTCAGATCATGCAGAACGTGGCCGCGAGAGCTATCATGGGGCTTCCCAGATTCGCCCACATTTCTACAACACTCCATGGCCTGCATTGGTTGCCGATCAGTTTCCGGTCACAATGTTGCTTATGACCTTTAAAGCCCTACATGGCATTGGACCAGAATACCTCCAGAACTGCCTGCTACAGCATGAATCCCAGCGACCGATAAGGTCCCACAGAGAAGGTCCCTTCTCCGGGTCCCATCAACTAAACAATCTCGTTTGGCGGGCCCCAGGGGAAGAGCCTTCTCTGTGGCGGCCCCGGCCCTCTGGAATCTACTCCCCCCCGAGAGATTAGAACTGCCCCCACTCTCCTTGTCTTTCGTAAACTACTCAAGACCCACCTATACTGCCAGGCATGGGGGAGTTGAAACACCTTTTCCCCAGGCTCTCTATATTTTATGTTTCGTATCTATGTGTTGTTCTTTTATAATATTAGATTTGTTTCGCTATAATATTGTTTTTTTATTGTTGTTGTGAGCCTCCCCGAGTCTTCGGAGAGGGGCGGCATAAAAATCTAATAAATGATGATGATGATGATGATGATGATGATGATGATGATGATGATGGAGGAAGAGGAGGAGGAAATGATGATGGAGGGGAGGAGGAGATGGAGGAGGAGGAGGAGATGATGAAGGAGGAGGAAGAGATGATGAAGGTGGAGGAGATGATGATGAAGGAGGAGGAGATGATGATGGAGGAAGAGGAAGAGGAGGAGGAAATGATGATGAAGGGGAGGAGGAGATGATGAAGGTGGAGGAGATGGTGATGATGATGGAGGAACAGGAAGAGGAAATTATGGAGGGGAGGAGGAGATGATGAAGGAGGAGGAGGAGATGGAGGAGGAGGAGGAAATGAATGAGGAGGAGATGATGATGGAGGAAGAGGAAGAGGAGGAGGAAATGAAGATGAAGGAGGGGAGGAGGAGGAGGAGATGATGAAGGAGGAGGAAGAGATGATGAAGGTGGAGGAGATGGTGATGATGATGGAGGAAGAGGAAATGAAGATGGAGGGAAGGAGGAGATGATGAAGGAGGAGGAGGAGAAGGAGATGGAGGAAGATGAAGAGGAGGAGGAGATGGTGATGATGATGGAGGAACAGGAAGAGGAGGAGGAGATGATGAAGGATTAGGAGGAGGAGATGGAGGAGGAGGAAATGATGATGAAGGAGGGGGAGGAGGAGGAGATGAAGGAGGAGGAGGAAGAGATGATGAAGGAGGGGGAGATGATGAAGGAGGAGAAGGAGATGAAGAGGAACAGTAGGAGGAGATGATGGAGGAGGAAGAAGAGATGAAGGAGGTGGAGGAAGAGATGATGAAGGAGGAGGAGATGGTGATGATGATGGAGGAAGAGGAAGAGGAAATGAAGATGGAGGGAAGGAGGAGATGATGAAGGAGGAGGAGGAGAAGGAGATGGAGGAAGATGAAGAGGAGGAGGAGATGGTGATGATGATGGAGGAACAGGAAGAGGAGGAGGAGATGATGAAGGATTAGGAGGAGGAGATGGAGGAGGAGGAAATGATGATGAAGGGGGGGGAGGAGGAGGAGATGATGAAGGAGGAGAAGGAGATGAAGAGGAAGAGTAGGAGGAGATGATGAAGGAGGAGGAAGAAGAGATGAAGGAGGTGGAGGAAGAGATGAAGGAGGAGGAGATGGTGATGATGATGGAGGAACAGGAAGAGGAGGAGGAAATGATGATGGAGGGGAGGAGGAGATGACGAAGGATTAGGAGGAGGAGATGGAGGAGGAAGAGATGATGATGATGGAAGAAGAGGAGTAGGAGATGGAGGAAGAGGAGGAGGAAATTATGATAAAGGAGGGGAGGAGGAAGAGATGATGTAGGAGGAGGAAGAGATGATGAAGGTGAAGGAGATGATGATGATGTTGGAGGAAGATGAAGAGGAAATGATGGAGGAGGAGATGATGAAGGAGGAGGAGGAAGAGATGATGAAGGTGGATGAGATGGTGATGATGATGGAAGAGAAAGAGGAAATGAAGATGGAGGGGAGGAAGAGATGATGAAGGAGATGGAGGAAGATGGAGGAGGAGGAGATGGTGATGATGATGGAGGAACAGGAAGAGGAGGAGGAAATGATGATGGAGGGGAGGAGGAGATGATGAAGGATTAGGAGGAGAAGGAGATGGAGGAGGAGGAGATGATGATGGAAGAAGAGGAGGAGGAGATGGAGGAAGAGGAGGAGGAAATTATGATGAAGGAGGGGAGGAGGAGGAGATGATGAAGGAGGAAGGAGAGATGATGAAGGTGAAGGAGATGATGATAATGTTGGAGGAAGATGAAGAGGAAATGATGGAGAGGAGGAGGAGATGATGAAGGAGGAGGAGGAGATGGAGGAGGAGGAGATGGAGGAGGAGATGATGATGAAGGAGGGGGGAGGAGGAGGAGATGATGAAGGAGGAGGAGGAAGAGATGATGAAGGAGGAAGAGATGATGAAGGAGGAGGAGATGATGAAGGAGGAGGAAGAGTAGGAGGAGATGATGAAGGAGGAGGAAGAAGAGAAGAAGGAGGTGGAGGAAGAGATTATGAAGGAGGAGGAGATGATGATAGAGGAGGAGGAGAAGGAGATGGAGGAAGAGGTAGAGTAGGAGGAGATGATTAAGTGGGAGGAAATGATGATGAAGGAGGGGAGGAGGTGATGATGAAGGAGGAGGAGGAGGAGATGGTGATGATTATGGAGGAAGAGGAGGAGGAAATGATGATGGAGGGGAGGAGTAGATGATGAAGGAGGAGGAGGGAGAGGAGGAGGAGGGGTGGCGGTGCTGGGTGGGCAGGAGCTGCACTGAGGCTCCAGCCAGGGGTGGGGAGGGCAGACCCCCTGGACCTACCTTGGCTCCTCTCTTGTGGGGTGGCGTCGATCACTTGCCAGCCGCAGTAGGGGTTGCCCAGGTCCCTCCGGACAAACCAGCTTTCGTTCCAGACGTGATAATCCCTGAGGGCAGAAGGGCAGAAGAATGGCCAACAGCCCCAAGGACGGATCTCGTTTTGGGGGGGCAGCCCCCCTATATACCTCCGAGGGAGCTGCTGCTGAGTCAGGGGGCAATCAGGGCAGCTGTGAGAAAGCAGCCCCCCCCCCCCGCTGCCCCCCCAAAGACACGGGACGGGGGAGAACAGCAATGGAATTGGGCACACAGATGGGGTCATGTTTGGATGGGCTGAGTTCAGGGAGGGGGTCAGCGTTGACCCCACTCTACTCCCCTCTCTGCTGGCCAGGTGCCGCCTTCCCCCCCCCATGGTTTTAGGACTGGAAACGTATCTCGGCCCCAACCTGCCCCCCCCCCCCCGTCTGCAAATCTTTCGGCCCTGGGCTAAAAGAAGCACTGTATGAGAAGAACAGAGGCCATTTCCTGATTCATTTCAGTTTCATTTCCTCCCCCCTCCCCCTCGCCTGCTGCCCAGAAGAAGGTGGGGCTGCCTATTCCCCAAAGCCCCTGAAGGCAGGACAGGCAGCAACAGGTGGAAACTAATGGAGGACGTAAGCAACCTGGAAGTTCCCGACAGAACCATCTACCAGTGGAACGTCTTCCCTGGGGGATCTGGGGGCGCTCCAACACTTGGGGTGTTCAAAGGGCCCCAGTCTGGCCTTCCATCTGCCATGGAGGGGCCTGGCGTGGTCTGGGGGGCTCTTAGGAAAGAGAGACGAGCCCCCTACCTCAGCTGTGCCTGAATTCTCCCACCGTTAGGCGAAGACTCGGAGTGGCTCACAACAATATACAATACAAATCCAATGATTAAAAACAAAACAGTTAAAACCCTTAATTTAAAAACAACCAAACATCCCAAACAAACCATAAATAAAACGGGAGGGCCGAGGGGAATCAATTTCCCCATGCCTGGCGGCAGAGGTGGGTTTTTAGGGGTTTGTGAAAGGTAAGGAGGTTGGGGGCAAGCCTGATCTCTGGGGGGAGTTGATTCCAGAGGGTTGGGGCCGCCACAGAGAAGGCTCTTCCCCTGGGTCCTGCCAGATGGCATTGTTTTGTCAACAGGACCCGGAGAAGACCAACTCTGTGGAACCTAATCGGTCGCTGGGATTCGTGTGGCAGATGGCGGTCCCGAAGGTATTCTGGTCCGATGCCATGAAGGGCTTTATAGGTCACAACCAACACTTTGAATTGTGACCGGAAACTGACTGGCAACCAATGCAGACTGCGGAGTGTTGGTGTAACATGGGCATACCTTGGGAAGCCCATGATTGTTCTCGCAGCTGCATTCTGCATGATCTGAAGTTTCCGAACACTCTTCAAAGGTAGCCCCATGTACAGAGCGTTACAGTAGTCAAACCTCGAGGTGATGAGGGCATGAGTGACTGTGAGCAGTGAGTCCCGGTCCAGGTAGGGCCGCAACTGGTGCACCAGGAGAACCTGGGCAAACGCCCCCCTCGCCACAGCCGAAAGATGGTTCTCTAATCTTAGCTGTGGATCAAGGAGGACGCCCAAGTTGCGAACCCTCTCCGAGGGGGTCAGTAATTCCCCCCAAGGGTAATGGACGGACAGATGGAATTGTCCTTGGGAGGCAAAACCCACAGCCACTCCATCTTGTCAGGGTTGAATCTGAGCCTGTTGACATACATCCAGACCCTAACAGCCTCCAGGGACCGGCACATCACTTACACTGCTTCATTGACTGGACATGGGGTGGAGATGTACAACTGGGTATCATCCGCGTACTGATGATACCTCACCCCATGCCCCGGATGATCTCGCCCAGCGGTTTCATGTAGATATTAAATATCAGGGGGGAGAGGACCGACCCCTGAGGCACCCCACAAGGGAGAGATCTAGAGGTCGACCTCTGACCCCCACTAACACCGACTGTGACCGACCAGAGAGGTAGGAGGAGAACCACTGAAAGACAGTGCCATCCACTCCCAACCCCTCCAGCTGGCGCAGAAGGATACCATGATCGATGGTATCAAAAGCCGCTGAGAGATCAAGAAGCACCAGGACAGAGGATAAACCCCTGTCCTGGGCCCGCCAGAGATCATCCATCAAAGCGACCAAAGTAATTTCCATGCTGTAGCTGGGCCTGAATCCCGACTGTTGAGGGCCTAGATAATCGGCTTCTTCCAAGGACCATTGGAGTTGGAACAACACCACCTTCTCAACAACCTTCCCCATAAAGGGGAGGTTGGAGACTGGGCGATAGTTGTTGGGGATGGCTGGGTCCAGGGAAGGCTTGTTGAGGGGGTGGCGCACAAGTGCCTCCTTGTAGGGAGCCAGGAAGAACCCCCTCCCCAAAGAAGCATTGCCAATCTCCTGGACCCAGCTCTGTGTCACCTCCCTGCTGGCCGAAACCAGCCAGGTGGGACACAAAATCCAGCAAACAGGTGGCGGAACTCACAGCTCCAATGGCCTTGTCCACTTCATCAGGTGTCACCAGGTCAAACGCCTCCCAGACAGATGGACCAGGACGGGCCCCAGTCACATCAACTGACTCATTGTCTATCAACTCTGTTATCCAATCGGAGTCGAGGTCTGCCCGCATCTGAGCGATTTTATCAGCGAAAAATGTGTTAAAATCCTCAGCACTACTCTGCAAGGGCTCCCCAACTCCCCCCTGGTTAAGAAGGGAGTGGGTCACCCTAAACAGAGCGGCCGGGTGAGATTCCGCTGATGCAATCAAGGCGACATGATATGCGCATCTTGCCACCTTTAGCGCCACTTTGTTAGTCTTAATGTCAGCTCTTACAAGTGTTCGATCAGCCTGGGACTTACTCTTCCTCCATTGCTTCTCTATGGAGAAACCAAGGAGCTTTCTGGGGTCTAATGTCACAGGGAGGTCGCAACGGCGCAATCCGGTCAAGACCCTCCGTCGCAGCCTTGTTCCAGGCCACAGCAAGAGACTCCGCCGAAATGTGGTTGGGGGTTGGGGTTAGGGTTAGAGGTTAGCGTTTGGGTTTAGGGGTAGGGGTTAGGGGTAGGGGTTAGGGTTAGGGTTAGAGTTAGGGGTTAGGGGGAGGGGTTAGGGTTAGAGTTAGGGGTTAGGGGTTAGGGGTTAGGGGTAGGGGTTAGAGGTTAGGGGTTAGGGGTTAAGGTATCTGCCAAAGGAAAGCCTCTTCACGTCTGGAGACGCCCATCCCTGACCGGTTGTCTGGAACCTTCCCATCCCCACAAGCTCTCCCCTCGCCCCACTCAGGCTGCCCCTACCACACTGAGTCTTGTCCCATCTTCAGGCTCTTTCCGGCAGGATCATAGTATTTATCGATACTCAGGTTTGAGTTCGAATCGTGGGCAGAATTGAAGTTTGTGACCAGGCGCGTCGGGATTCCCAAGCATCTCAAGACTGCAAACGAGAGGGGCGCAGGGTGAGCCAGGGAAGCCCAGCTGCCCTGGCCTGGCTGATGCCACCCTCCAGGTGGGCCCATGACCGCTCCTTCTGCCAGGCTTGCCTACCAGTGCCTGCCACGCCAGCAAAGACCCAGCACTGCCCGTACTGGACAGGCCTGTAGCCGCCCTGTGCCCACTTCCTCAGGATGGCCACGCTGCCGTCCCACCGGGAAGGGTTCTCGTGGTGGGCAAAATCCTCACTCCACTTGCCCTCCAGCACCCCGTTGTCGCCATCGTTGCCGTTGACCTAAAGGGGAGCAGAAGCTATCCAGGAGAGACGCAGGCGGGCAGGCCGAGCCCCCAGCACCCCCCGCTGGCCCCTTTGCTTGTACCATGGAGCTGATGACGCGTCCTACATAGCGGGGGTCGCTCCGCCGCGAGGCGTCACCCGCCGGGTCCTGGCGATGGTAGAGGCTCAGATTCAGCAAGTGGAGGCAGATGTTGAGGATGTTCTCCTGAAACTGGAACCGAGAGGAAATTTCCCACTCAGCCCCAAAAGAACCACAACCGGATCTGGGACCCCCCTCCGTGCTGCCCCCTGCTCCAGAGCGGCCTCCTGGGCTTCCCCTCCAGTCCCGGATGCAGAGCAGCCCCTCCAGGGACCACAGGAGGGCCGGAGCTCCTGGAAAGGGGCCTTCGCTGGGTAAGGTAGCCCACCACGGCCTCCGTGGCATTGCCACACCATGAGCCCCCAGCCGAGGGAAGGCAAAGCACTGGCCAGGACGGCATGCAAACCTTCCTTCCGGAAAGCCTGAGTCCGGCACATGAATCGGGGGAGTGGGAGGGCGGGGAGGAGGACCTGAGCAGGACTCTCTCTGGGGCAGCCAAAGCAGGCTGGGGGGGCACAGAGGGGCGTCTTATGTGCTGGGTGGGACCAGTTTGCCCTGCGTGGTCCAGAGATAGCACAGAGAAACTGGTGGGGGGTAGGGGGAGCAGCAGTCCCCCCCCCCAACAGCCTTCACCCGGGTCAGAGGGTGCACATCATCACAGGCAGTGACTGGTCCTGCCCCCCCCCCGAGATCTGCCTCAGCCACTGACCTGGCCGTAGTACCACCCGCGAGCTTCAATGTAGTTGGCATTGCCCACAAAGATAATGCCGTTTTCATTCAGCACATATTCTTGCCTCTCTGCCTCGTTGGCCATATAAACCAGATCCCCTGCAAGGAAAGAAGCGGGTGAAAAGCCCCCACCCCAGCCAGCCTCTGCTCTGCCCCTGCCGCCCCCCTTCGAGTGCCCCCCCACTCTTCCTAACCCAGGCTGAGGCTGGGGGCTCTACTGGCCCTCCCTGGCCTGGTGATGCCATTGAAAGGCTGCTGCCGCTCAGGGCAGGAAAGGGGCCGCGGATGGCTGGGCAGCCGGCTGGGAGAAGGGCTGCGCAGGTGGGCGGGCCCCTCCCCCCTCCTCACCTGTGCACCAGGGGTTGAAGAGCAGGACAAACTTCCCCAGAAGTTTGGTTGACACCTGGTTGCCACACGTCACTTGCAGGCTCAGCTTGTAGTGACCGATGGCCGCCCTGCAGGAGCTGCACATGGAGAAGTTGATGCAGCTGCCGTTGCCCGACGTCTGCACGGCACACCAGGTCCCTTCGGCCAGGCTGTTGGAGAGGGCGAAGCCACACCGGGTGTGTTGGGCCTCGCAGGGGCCTGGGCCTGCCGGGGACGAGAGAGGCAATGTGGTGGGGGGGGAAGGGCTGCCCAACAGCCGGACACCATCAGGATCCAGTGGGTGCCAGCCAGCGAAGACCCCAGGAGCGAGGCCTCCTCCCCATCCCTTCCGCACAGGGCCGCAGGGTGGTGTGGGCCTCCTCCACTGCGTTCAAAGGGGCTACGGGCAGGGCCTGGGGTACCTGGGGGGCTCCTTGGGTGGGAGACATCCGTGGCGAGCAAGAGGTTGGATCTGATGCCCCCCTGAGGGACCTGCCCATGGGCCTGGGATTCTTCCCCCCCCCCGAGGCAGAGACGCTCAAGGGCCGGTAAGCTTCCTGGCCCAGGACTGCGCCCCCTCCCTGTGGGGCTCCCGGTGGGCCCTGAGGTCTCTTTGGAGGGGCTGAAGGTGGGGCGGGGGCTGTTACCCGTTTCTGCCACGAAGCCCAGGCTCTCCCCTGCCTGCGGAGCCCTGTTGAAGTACAGCGTGAAGTCGAGCTTCTGCCCGCGGCGGACGCAGAGCTCCGTGGTAGTGAAGCAGCTGGAGCGATGGGCCTGAGAATTGCTGGGCACCTGCCAGTTGATTTGCGTGGGGACCAACTCTGCGCAGCAAGAAGAAGAGACCACCAGGAAATCAACAGAGCCTCCTCCTGGCTGCATCCGTGCCTCCCCTGGTGGTTCCGTGGGGCACAGGGGAAGCTGAGCCACCCCTCCAAGACCCCCCTCCCTCCTTCCCTCCCTCCCTCCCCCTGTGGGTCGGGGGAAAAGACCCGCAGTGGGAGTGGGGCAGCCGCGCCCAGGGGGAAGTCCGCGACTCACAACACAACCGAGCCAAAAGTTAGGCTGGCAGGCGAGATGGTTGTGAGCGAGTTTTGTCCCATCTCGGAAACTTCTTTGTTGTTCATTGAATCGCTGCCGTGGTGGTGAAGTGATTAACATGGTTGTTAAGGGCCCCCCCATTGACTTGTCAGGAGGTCACAAAGGGGGGTCGCAGCAGGACTGAACGGGCTACGAGACAGTTGCCGAGCGCTCTGCGTTGTGATCACGGGGCCTGCAGAGTCGGCCTTCTCCACGTCTCGACAACCAAGTGAGGCCTTCTCTGCGGTGGCCTCCGCCCTCTGGAATCAGCTCCCCCCGGGAGATCCGCATGGCCCCTACTCTCCTGTCCGGCCTTACGGAAGAACTTGAAAAGACTTTTGTGCTGACCGGCCAGGGGCTGCTGGACTGGTCACCTGACTCCAGCCCCAGATAGCTGGTGTGGCATATTGATGTAGGAGAGGTAAATGGTTTTAAGCTTTTTATAAGGCTCAGGTTGTTTTAGAGTAATTCTGATTTCTGTGTTAAACATGTAATTTATGCTGTAAGTCGCTCTGAGTCTCGGGAGGAGGGCGGCCTAGAAATTGAGTCAATCAATCAATCATAAACAGTTGTAAGTGTGAAACACGGTCGTGCCATTTTTCCCCAGTCCCACTGTAACTCCAAATGGTCACTAAGTGAACTGTTATAAATAATAATAATGGTGATGGTGATGATGATAATAATTGTTGTGGTTCACTATATTTCCAAATCTTACCTTTTCCTTTAAGATTTGGGTGTACTATGGCTTCGAGGGGTGAAACCCATTCTGGCATTACTAAAAAATGATTTTTCTTTATTTCATTCCACACTTCTATCAATGCCTTTCTAATAACATTATTTTTAAAATATGAGTGGGTTCTTAACTTATCATACCATACAAATGCATGCCACCTGACCATCAAGTCGTGGCCTTCTAGGTTAAGCAATCTTTGATTTTCTAGTGTAAGCCATTCTTTTATCCATGTCAGAGCCGTGGCATGATAATATAGTTTCCAATTTGGGAGCCCCAGGCCCCCTCTCTCCTTACGGTCTTCTAATGAATTTTGTTTTATTCTTGAATTTTTACCTTGCCAAATAAATTTTCTTATTATCTTATTCAATTCGGCAAAGAATTTCGCTCCTGGATTTATTGGAATCACTTGAAAAAGGAATAGTATTTTTGGAAGGATATTCATTTTAACTGTGGAGATTCTTC
This sequence comes from Erythrolamprus reginae, assembly GCF_031021105.1. Taxonomy (NCBI): domain Eukaryota; kingdom Metazoa; phylum Chordata; class Lepidosauria; order Squamata; family Dipsadidae; genus Erythrolamprus; species Erythrolamprus reginae. The sequence continues at coordinate 170,509 of NC_091952.1, read as the reverse complement.
CTACGAATGATAATTGTAGATTACTCCATATTTCTAAGTCTTTTTTAATCTGACTTAATAATTTTAAATAATTGTCGTTTTTTAAAGATAGGGCTTTGGAGGTCATCCATATCCCTAAGTATTTCACTTTTTTCGTGATCTTCATGTTTGATAAGTCTCCTAAGTGTTTTCTCTGTATTTCAGTCATATTTTTTGTTAGTATCTGTGTCTTTTCCTTATTTATTTTCAATCCTGCGACTTTCCCATATTCTTCAATCACATTTATTAAATTTAGGATAGATTCTGTTGGGTCATCTAAAATAAAGACTACGTCATCTGCAAATGCTTGTTTTATAAACTTCTTTTCTGATTTTCAATCCTTTTATTTTCTGATCTACTCTTATTTTTATCAGCAATACTTCTAAAGTTAAAATAAATAACAATGGTGATATTGGACAACCTTGTCTTACTCCTCTTTGTATAACTACTTTTTCTGTTTGTTCACTGTTTATTATAATTTTAGCAGTTTGTTCAGAATATATAGCGTCTATTATATTAAAAAACTTTGTTCCTACTTCCATCTTATTTAATTGTATTTTCATAAAATTCCAGTCCACGTTGTCAAATGCTTTTTGAGCATCTAGAAATACAAGTGCCATTTTCTTTTCAGGGTGCTGTTCATAGTATTCCAAAGTATTAACAATTATTCTTAAATTATTTTTAATTTGTCTTCCTGGTAAAAATCCATTTTGGTCACTATGTATCATGTTGTTTATAATACTTTTAAGTCTATTGGCAAATATTGATATAAAAATTTTATAGTCTACGTTCAACAATGAGATAGGTCTATAATTTTCAATTTTTTCTTTCTTGGTATCAGCCTTATGTATTAAGGTTATTAAAGTTTCTGACCAGGTTTTTGGTAATTTACCTGTTGTCAATATTTGATTATATATCTCAAGCATGTTGGAAAAGAATATTTCTAAATCTAGTTTGTAAAATTCAGCTGGTATTGCGTCTGGACCAGTCGCTTTATTATTATTTTGATTCTTTATAGATTGTTTTAATTCTATATCTGTAACGGGTCTATTTAGTCTTTGCTGTTGAGCTTCCGTTAGAACTGGAAGTTTTATTTGTTCCAAATATTTAAAAATTAAATCCTCGCTTATCTCTTCTTTCTTGTATAATTGTTTATAGAATTCCAAAGCTATTTCCTTTTTGTCTTCTATTCTATGTTTTATTGTACCTTTTGAATCCATCAGATTTTTTATAAATTTATTTTCTCTCTCTTTTCTAAGTTTGTATGCCAGCCATCTTCCAGGTTTATTTGCATATTCAAAATAATCTTGTTTTGCTCTTTTTATCTTTTCTGCAATTGCTTCTTGTTCTATTAATCTCAATTTATGTCTTATTAATTCTCTCTGATTTTTTAATTTGTCGTCCTTATCCTCTTTTTGCATTAAAATTTCTATGATCTGTTAAATAACCAATTAAAATTAAGAACAAAACAAGAGTTATACGAGTTAGGTATAGATTTAGATTGGTGGCATTATATGCAGATTAGTTCTAGATATCAAATAGACGTAAAGACTTACATTTTTAAAAAAGAAAATAATGTACTGGGCAAATTATTATTCCAAAATCAAACAAAGACAATTGGAAATGTTTATAAATATTTACTAAATCATAGAACGATAGGTTGGATGTTGAAAGATAATATGATCAGTTGGTGCAAAAATTTTGGCAAAGAGATTGATTTAGATACTTGGGAAAAGATATGGATGTATAATTGGAAAATAACAAAATCAATCTCTTTCAAAGAAAATCAAATTAAGATGTTTTATAGATGGCACCTTCCACCATATAGAATCTCTAAAATGTTTCCTTCGGTATCGCCCATTTGTTGGAAATGCAAAAAAGAAGTTGGCACATATTATCATGCATGGTGGACCTGCCCGGAGACAAAAATATTTTGGAATAAAGTAGAGAATTGGATAAATGAAATAACAAAGGAGAAGATTAAAAAATCTCCTGAATTTTTTCTATTGGGTATTTCAAATATAAAGTATAAAAAAGAAATTTACTATTTAATAATACATATATTGACGGCGGCACGAATAACATTCGCGCAGAAATGGAAAGAAAAGACGATACCGAAAGACACTGAGGTGTTTAAAAAAATTATAGAGTGTGCAGAACTAGACATGATGACTAAAAGGTTGAACAATCAAACTGAAACAGAATTTTATAAAATTTGGGATAAAGTATATGATTGGTGGAATGTTAAAAATAGTATTAAAAATTAAACATATAAGAATAAATGACTACTTAAAAATCATAAGATAGAATTATATAGTTTATATAGTTTATATTATAACTAACTCAGAAGTGTTTATATTATCTTCTTTTTGTATTACTAATAATTTGTTTATTGCTCTTTGATATATATATACATATAAGTATATTATTATTATTTTTTGTTCAAATATATATATATATAAAGAAACTCAATCAACAATCTTAGTTTTAAAAATCTATAATTAAATTTAATGATAATGTAATCTTCAAGCGTGGCTTTTCTGCTTAGATCTTGTAACAGTTAGAGCTTTTTATATTTTGTATTAGTTAGGCTTCTATGATAAGCGGAGCAATAGTAGCTCCTTAAATGTTCAATGTTGTATGTCTTTGTTCGTTTTACTTTGAAAATAATAAAAATATTTTTTTAAAAAATAATTGTTGTGGTTAGCTCTGGCCCAGCTCCTGCCCCAAGGACTGTGGATGTGGGGGAGACATCCACATGCTGCAGGCCTGTTTTGCCCCCGGTGGAATCTGCTGATGAAGGCTCCTCTGACCAAGAAGACAGGAGTGACAGGGAGGAGGAGAGTGTGGCAGACAGCTCAGAAGGAGATCAATTATCTCGCTCCTCCTTGGATTCAGAACAAGAGTTAATGATACAGCCATGCATGCGGAGAGCGATGCATAGGCAGCAACAACTGAGAGATTATTATCAAAGAAAATGAGGCCACCTGTGGTTGGGTGGGGCTGTGGTCATTAGTGAGGCTGCTATCAATAGCAGCCTGTGGGTTTGGCCATTGTGGAGGATTATCTGATCGTTGTGTTTCCTGACTGCTTTACTGACTTTGACGTTTTGTGTGCTGATTTTTCCCTGCTTTGAAACTAAACCAGAGCAAAGTGTGTTTCACTTTGTGAAAGAAGAAGGACTGTGAATGGCCTCACAGCTGCAAGCTAAGTATCACAGAACTGATAAGGGACTTGTATAAATTACCGGTTTGTTTGGAGACGAGGGCTCTTTGCTATACCAAAAGAGGGCTTGGTTTAAGTGAATTTTCATTATAAAGAACATTGTTTTGAATTTTCAAACGTGTGTGTGTCTGAAATTTGTACCTGTGAATTTTTGGGAGGATTCTACCAGAGAGCCCAACAGAACAATAATAATAATAATAACAATAATACTAATAATAATAATGATGATGATGATAATAATAATAATAATAATTTATTAGATTTGTACCGCCTGTATTTTTCTCATTAATCAGCTGCTCATCCATCACTCAGACTAGAAGACCTCCGGGGTCCCCCTGTTGCCACCCTGTGATCCTGTGTGCTAAACACGCGGCCTTTCAGAAAGGCCCCTGGGGAGGAGGGAGTCTCCCTTCCTTCCTTCCTTCCTTCCTTCCTTCCTTCCTTCCTTCCCTCCATCCTTCCTTCCTTCCTTCCATTCATCCTTCATTCCTTCCCTCCCTCCCTCCCTCCCTCCTTCCTTCCCTCCCTCCTCCCTCCATTCCTCTCTCCTTCTTTCCTTCTTTCCTTCCTTCCCTCCTTCCCTCCCTCCTCCCTCCATTCCTCTCTCCTTCTTTCCTTCCTTCCTTCCCTCCTTCCCTCCCTCCCTTCCTTCCCTCCCTCCTTCCTTCCCTCCCTCCATCCCACTCTCCTTCTTTCCTTCCTTCCTTCCTTCCTTCCTTCCATCCTTCCTTCCTTCCATCCTTCCTTCCTTCCTTCCATCCATCCATCCTATTGTCCTTCTTTCCTTCCTTCCTTCCTTTTGTCCTTCCCTCCCCCCTCCCTCCTTCCATCCTTCCTTCCTTCCCTCCCTCCATCACTCTCTCCTTTTTTCCTTCCTTCCTTCCTTCCATCCTTCCTTCCTTCCATCCTTCCTTCCTTCCTTCCATCCTTCCTTCCATTTTTCCTTCCTTCCTTCCTTCCTTCCTTCCGTCCTTCCGTCCGTCCCTCCTTCCTTCCTTCCGTCCTTCCTTCCCTCCCTCCCTCCTTCCTTCCCTCCCTCCCTCCATCCCTCTCTCCTTCTTTCCCTTTCTTCCTTCCATCCTTCCTTCCGTCCTTCCCTCCTTCCTTCCTTCCTTCCGTCCCTCCTTCCTTCCTTCCCTCCCTCCTTCCTTCCTTCCCTCCCTCCCTCTCTCCTTCTTTCCTTCCTTCCTTCCTTCCTCCCATCCTTCCATCCTTCCTTCCTTCTTTCCTTCCTTCCCTCCCTCCCTCCTTCCTTCTTTCCTTCCCTCCCTCCATCCCTCTCTCCTTCTTTCCTTCCTTCCATCCTTCCTTCCATCCTTCCTTCCATCCTTCCTTCCATCCTTCCCTCCTTCCTTCCTTCCCTCCCTCCTTCCTTCCTTCCTTCCCTCCTTACCTACCTCCGTCCCTCCATCCATCCCTCTCTCCTTCTTTCCTTCCTTCCTTCCCTCCCTCCCTCCTACCTTCCTTCTTTCCTTCCCTCCCTCCATCCCTCTCCTTTTTTCCTTCCTTCCTTCTTTCCTTCCATCCTTCCTTCCTTCTTTCCTTCCTTCCTCCCTCCCTTCCTTCCCTCCCTTCCTTCCCTCCCTCCCTTCCTTCCTTCCCTCCCTCCCTCCTTCCTTCCCTCCCTCCCTCCATCCCTCTCTCCTTCTTTCCTTCCTTCCTTCTGTCCTTCCTTCCTTCCATCCTTCCTTCCCTCCCTCCTTTTTTCCTTCCTTCCTTCCTTCCTTCCATCCATCCATCCTTCCTTCCTTCCTTCCTTCCATCCTTCCTTCCTTCCATCCATCCTTCCATTTTTCCTTCCTTCCTTCCGTCCTTCTGTCCGTCCGTCCCTCCTTCCTTCCTTCCTTCCGTCCTTCCTTCCTTCCCTCCCTCCCTCCCTCCCTCCTTCCTTCCTTCCCTCCCTCCCTCCCTCCATCCCTCTCTCCTTCTTTCCTTCCTTCCTTCCCTCCCTCCCTCCTTCCTTCCTTCCATCCTTCCTTCCGTCCTTCCCTCCCTCCTTCCTTCCGTCCTTCCTTCCTTCCCTCCCTCCCTCCTTCCTTCCTTCCCTCCCTCCCTCCCTCCCTCCATCCCTCTCTCCTTCTTTCCTTCCTTCCTTCCCTCCCTCCCTCCTTCATCCTTCCCTCCCTCCCTCCCTCCATCCCTCTCTCCTTCTTTCCTTCCTTCCTTCCTCCCATCCTTCCTTCCATCCTTCCTTCCCTCCCTCCTTTTTTCCTTCCTTCCTTCCATCCATCCATCCATTCTTCCTTCCTTCCTTCCTTCCATCCTTCCTTCCTTCCATCCATCTTTCCATTTTTCCTTCCTTCCTTCCCTCCTTCCTTCCTTCCGTCCTTCCTTCCCTCCCTCTCTCCCTCCTTCCTTCCTTCCCTCCCTCCCTCCATCCTTCTCTCCTTCTTTCCTTCCTTCCTTCCATCCTTCCTTCCTTCCATCCTTCCTTCCATCCTTCCCTCCTTCCTTCCTTCCGTCCTTCCTTCCTTCCCTCCCTCCCTCCCTCCTTCCTTCCTTCCTTCCCTCCCTCCTTCCCTCCCTCCCTCTCTCCTTCTTTCCTTCCTTCCTTCCTCCCATCCTTCCATCCTTCCTTCCTACCTTCCTTCTTTCCTTCCTTCCTTCCCTCCCTCCCTCCTTCCTTCTTTCCTTCCCTCCCTCCATCCCTCTCTCCTTCTTTCCTTCCTTCCTTCTTTCCTTCCATCCTTCCTTCCTTCTTTCCTTCCTTCCTTCTTTCCTTCCCTCCCTCCCTCCTTTCCTTCCTTCCCTCCCTCCCTCCTTCCTTCCATCCTTCCTTCCTTCCCTCCCTCCCTCCCTCTCTCCTTCTTTCTTTCCTTCCTTTCCTCCTTTCCTCCCTCCCCTCCCTCCTTCCTTCCTTCCCTCCCTCCATCCCTCTCTCCTTCTTTCTTTCCTTCCTTTCCTCCTTTCCTCCCTCCCCTCCCTCCCTCCTTCCATCCTTCCTTCCTTCCCTCCCTCCCTCCCTCCCTCTCTCCTTCTTTCCTTCCTTTCCTCCCTCCCCTCCCTCCCTCCTTCCCTCCCTCCATCCCTCTCTCCTTCTTTCTTTCCTTCCTTTCCTCCTTTCCTCCCTCCCCTCCCTCCCTCCTTCCTTCCATCCTTCCTTCCTTCCCTCCCTCCCTCCCTCCCTCTCTCCTTCTTTCCTTCCTTTCCTCCCTCCCTCCCTCCTTCCTTCCTTCCCTCCCTCCATCCCTCTCTCCTTCTTTCTTTCCTTCCTCCCTCCTTCCTGTTTTTTCTCTTCTGGATTTCTTTACTTTGCCCGCTTTTCTTTTTTGCCTTATGCTGGTTTGGTTTCGTATTTTTTGCTTCTTAAAATGTTTTGACAATTGTTAAAAATTGCTACCGGGAGTCCAGGGCCGTAGACACATTTAATGTGTTATAATTGTGGTCCATGACACAGGGCCTAGGAGAGGCTGTAAGGGAAAAGCCAATTAGCAGACAAGGAAACGTGGCCTCCCTTCCAGCCATCGCGTGGCCTCTTTGTGGCTCCCCCCCCCCCCCCGCAGCCTGGGATGAACTGCATATTTTTCCCCGGGGGGGCAGCCCTCCTTTTCCGGGCCCTGCCATGCCCCAGGCGTGGCGGGTCTCGTGGCCTTTGTGGTGAGGGGCAGGAGGTGGAGATGCTGCATAGCGCTTGCCCACCCCCTCCCCTTGCAAGGAAAATCGGGGGGGGGGCGCAAATCCCCCCAGAGGCAGGGGAGGGGGAGGGGGGCTCAGCCTGTGTGTGAGCACAAGACCCCTGCTCTGACTCCGCTGCTCCCCCTCCCCACCGCAACCCCCTCACTTCCAGGCCAGGAAGAGCGGCCCCCTCCTCTCTGGCAGGTGCCCCCCTGAGTCCCCCTGGGATGCCCCTCTTCCCCACAGGGGCCACTGGGGAGGCTGGGGGAGGGAGGCCTCCAGGGTGGCCGGGCGGCCAAACCACCCATGGCAGAAAAGTGCCCTGCAGAGCCAGGGTCCATTTCCAGGGAGAAGGCAGCGGCACGAGCCAGCCCGTGTCCCGTAGGGACTGGGAGGGTCCGTTCTGGGACGGTCCCTTGTCCGAAACGGTCTCGGTCCTTCTACTTGAGCAGCGGGTGGGACTAGAAGACCTTCAAGGCCCCTTGCTCCTATTCCTATTCCACGCTCTCTTCTGTTCTACTGTATATTCCTTATTCTATTCTATTCTTCCATTCCATCCCCTGTGCTATATTCTATTCTATTCTATTCTATTCTATTCTATTCGCCCCGAGTCTGCGGAGAGGGGCGGCATACAAATCTAATAAATTATTACTATTAAATTATTATTATTATTATTATTATTATTATTATTATTATTATTATTATTATTCCATTCCATCCCCTATCCTGTTCTCTACCCTCTGGCCCATTCCGTTGTCTCCAGGAGGGCTGGGAACCCCCGTTGGGACCTGAGGCAGGAGCTGTGCCCCTTCACCCCCAGCCCTGGCAGCCAGAGGGGGCCCAGAGGACTCCCCACCCCACCCCACCCCACCCCACCCCCGGCCTCTCACCTGCCATGGCTGCCTCTTCTCTTCAGTGCTTCAGCCGGAGAGCCGGGCGCCTTCCTTGGGCGATCCAGTGGCCGGAATGAGGTGCCAGGCGGCTCCTGCTGGTGCCTATAAAACGACCCACGGGGGGTGGGGGGTGTAATTAACCGGTTCCTCTAATAGGCGCAACACCAGTTTTCCGTCCCAGTGGGAGGTGCAGCCGGGCGGGGGGGGCGAGGCAGAGGAAGCACCTTCTGGGCTGCAGGAATAATGGCCGGCCCCACTTCCTCTGTGGAATTCCAAGGCCAAGAGTCACCCCCCCACACACACACACACGCAGGACAAGGAAGCGGGGGGGAGGCTGCAGGAGGAAGTGCAGAGCAGCACCTGCTCAGGTGGACCCACTCCCGAGAGGCGGCCTCTGCACCCCATCAGCCCACTGCCCCCTCCCCTCCCCTGGGGGTCCTGCACACCAGCTGCCCCTCCTCCACTCCCCAGCAGGGCTTGGGGGGGTGCGAGGACACAGCAGGGGGCCCAAAGTCACCTGAGTGGCCTCAGGATCCCGACTGCCCTTCCGCAGCTCCCACCCGCTGCCCCTCATTGTGTCCCCACCCCCCACCCCCGATTTCTCTTCAGTCTGGTCTTCCACTCATGGAAGTGGCTGCTGCCCCCCCCCCCCCGCCCCCCCACTGGCCTTGGCAGGAATGAGAGAAGCAGCTTGAGCTGAGAGCCCTGAGCTTGGAGAGGGGAGGGCTGGGCTCCAGGGAGGGTCCTCTTGGCAGCTTCTCCCCACCAGCAAAGTCCTCCAGGTCATCCCTTTGATTGGTCCCTTTCCTGGTTGACCTTCACCCAAACAGAGACGGGTTTTTCTCTTCTCTTTTCCTTCCTTCCTTCCCTTCTCCCCCCTCCCTCTCTCCCCCTCCCTCTCTCTCCTCCCCCCCCCACTGGATCCTCCTGTGTCCATTCAACCTGCAGCTGCTTCTGGCCCCACCTGCTTCCTCCCTCCTGGCCTCTCACATCTCCCAGCCCCCTAGACAGCCCACCTGAGGGGAGGTGGGACACCCACCAGCAAGCCCTCTGCCCCCACCCCCCAGCTGCCTCTTGGACACTCACCCCTTCTGGCCGTGGATCCAGCTGTGCTCTTGTCCTCCTCCTCCTCCTCTTCCTCCTGGTGCTTGGGCAGTTTAGGGTGCTGTTGTTTCGATGCCAGCTCGCTCCACGCCCCACATTCCCTGCCCTGCTGTGGGGTGCTCAGCCCCAGTGGTTCCTTCCCACTTTAGGGCTCCTTCAAGCCATGCGCTGCAAAGTCCTGGGACTCGTCGTCCCCCTGCCCCCACCCACACCACAACACACACACACACACCCACCCCTCTGCTTGCCGGTAGCGCCGGCCGTGCCCTCCCCTCCCCTCCCCTCCCGAAGGTGTTTCTCCTGCTGCTGGGTATCTGCCTGTCTTGACTTTCCAGTTTGGGAATCCTGGCGCTCGGCTGCGGCTTCCTCCTTGTTTGTTTCCTGCCCACTTCTCAGGAAACACTTTGGCTTCAGTCAAACCCCCGGCTGGATCCTGGAAGTCTGCCCCAGTTGGGCAACCCAAGCCTCCTCCCACGCCCCACTTAATGGCCCCATGCAGCTCCTTCTGGGGAGGAAGTGGCTGGCTGCCCTGCCTGGCTTTCTGGGTCACTGTGGCGTGGTTGCCCTCTGGAAATGGCATCCCCAACACTCACACTCCCCCCACACACCTCCCCCCGTGCCCCCTCCTCCCCCCCTGCCCCCCCCCCATGCCCGGCCGTCTCCCCTCCCTCGGCTTCCAGGCAGGCAGGAGAGCCGCAACGGCCTTCCTCCCTCCCGACACTGGGATGCTGACCGACTGGGATGTTGATCGCCAGCCGCTCTTGTGCGCTCCTCCTTCCATTCCAACCTTGGCCGGGACCTTCAGAGGCGCCCAGGGCTCTGCCTGCCTCTCGGGGCCACCACGGGATTCGGAGCTCCCCTTGGGTAGCTCACCCAGCCCCAAAGATGCCCAAAATCCAGGCCCTCTTCCCAAATACTCTCTCTCCTCCCCCACCACGTCTCCACCCATTGCCTCCCTTACGGGGGTGAGGCCTCCAAACTCTCTCCCAGGAGGAGTAGGGCCAGTGGGAGCCACACACCCCTCTTCTCACCCCTGACTCTCTATGACCGAAGCCCAGATGCAAGGGTGGAGGGGACATGACTGACCTCAGCCATATTCTTGGGGGGAAAAACCCCAGCCCTGTTTTGTTGAAATAGTGCAGTGAGTGGTGGTCCTGTACCCTTTGTTGAGTGGTAGCCATTATTTCCCTCAATTCTTCGCCAGTCCGACTACATCCGGAGAGGTTTTGGGCCCTGGGCAGCGACACTCTCTCGACACCACGGCATCCCTCTCCGAGCAGTTGAGCAACCACCTGAAATTAAGGGGCACGGCTATCTTGCCTTTCCTGCTACGGCTTGATTTTAAGGCTCCAATCCTCCTCCCCCCACCGCAGGGAGGTGGAAGCAATTAGTCGGTTCTGCCCCAGGCGCCTGACGGACCCAGAGGGCTTTCAGAGGGCGCGTGGGGTTTTGTGGGATTCACTTGTACCCAGTTCGGCAGAGTCCCTTGCCGGGGCCTGGAATACGGCTGCGACGGAGGCTCTAGACCAAATTGCGCCTTTGCGACCTCTCTGTGGCAACAGACCCTGGAGAAGCCCTTGGTCCACTGAGGACGTCCAGGGGAGGAAACGCCAGAAGAGACTTCTAGGGAAGCGTTGGAGGAGAAGTGAAGCCGAATCCCACCGAACACTCCTTAGTGCTTTCATTAAGATTTATGAAATGGCGCTCTGGGCAACAAGATGCACGTAGTGTCATGCCACCCTGATTGCGTCCACGGACTCTTGCGCAGCCGCCCTGTGGTGGGTGATTCTTGGGAGAAGCTGATTCTCTAGGCCCTCGGCAGTCAGGATTCAGGCCCGGAAACGGCTTTGGTTGCGCTGATGGATGATCTCTGGCGGGCCCGGGACAGGGGTTTATCCTCTATCCTGGTGCACCTTGACCTCTCAGCGGCTTTCGATACCATCGGCCATGGTATCCTTCTGCACCGGCTGGAGGGGCAGGGAGTGGGGGGCACCATTTTATTTGTTTGTCTGTTTGTTTGTTAGATTTCTATGCCGCCCTTCTTGAGATGACTCAGGGCGGTGTACAACAATATACAAGAAATCTAAATAACTAGAAAAATTATTAAAAATTACTAAAAAACCACATTTTAAAAGATCCCATATACACTCACACCCATTCAATCCAATCCAATCCAATCGTGTCTAGTAACGGCCAGAGACCAACTCATCAATCATGGCCCCCATGCCTGCCAGAAGAAGTAGGTTTTTAAGGCTTTACGAAAGACCAGGAGGGAGGAGCGGTTCCAGAGGGCTGGGGACCACCACAGAGGAGACTCTTCAACATTGTCTGGCCGACAGGGCCTGGAGAAGGCCAACTCTGCTGGGATACATGAGATAGAAGAGGGTCCCATGTTGGGCTTTGTAGGTCATAACCAGCACTTTGAATTGTTGGGACAGGGCTGGCTTCTCCCCCATTGCTCTTTGTCCTGCCTTCTTGGGGGCTCTAGCAAATAGGTCGACCCCCATCTCCTCAGTGATGGACCCTCAAATATCGGAAGACCACTATAAATGGCTGGGAGTCAAAGGGGGGCCATGGATGTCTGGGGGTCAGTAGGCGGTGGCTAAATGGGGGAAGGCTGGTGCACCAGTTGCGGCCCTATTTGGACCGGGAGTCACTGCTCACAGTCACTCATGCCCTCATCACCTCGAGATTCAACTACTGCAATGCTCTCTACATGGGGCAACCTTTGAAAAGTGTTCGGAAACTTCAGATCGTGCAGAATGCAGCTGCGAGAGCAGTCATGGGCTTTCCCAAATATGCCCATGTTACACCAACACTCCGCAGTCTGCATTGGTTGCCAATCAATTTCCAGGCACAATTCAAAGTGTTGGTTATGACCTATAAAGCCCTTCATGGCATCGGACCAGAATATCTCTGAGACCGCCTTCTGCCGCACGAATCCCAGTGACCAGTTAGGTCCCACAGAGTGGGCCTTCTCTGGGTCCCGTCAACTAAACAATGTCGGTTGGCGGGGCCCAGGGGAAGAGCCTTCTCTGTGGTGGCCCCGGCCCTTTGGAACCAACTCCCTCCAGAGATCAGAATAGCCCATACCCTCCTTGCCTTTTGTAAGCTCCTGAAAACCCACCTCTGCCATCAAGCATGGGGGAACTAAGATAATCTTTCCCCCTAGGCTTCTACAATTTATGCGTGGTATGTTTGTATGTATGATTGGTTTTATAACAAGGGTTTCTAGCTGTCTTAGTATTGGATTTTTACATTCTGTTTTTATCACTGTTGTTAGCCGCCCCGAGTCCACGGAGAGGTGGCAGCATACAAACAAACAAACAAACAAATAAATAAATAAATAAATAAACAAACAAACAAACAAACAAACAAACAAATAAATGCTGATTGAGGTCAATTAAGTCTTGGGGTTTGTGTCGAGCTTAATGGAAGTTCCAATTCTGGACCACAGCATGTCGTCGTCCCCATCCTCCACTTTCTCCCAATTTTCTCCTCCCCTGCCCTCCCCCTCCCCTTCTGCCTTCCCCAACATCGGGGTCTCCTCCTCCAAGGAGGCCTCTCTTCTCATTAGGTGGCCAAAGCATTTGTTTGTTTGTTTGTTTGTTTGTTTGTTTTTTGTTTGTTTGTTTGTTCGTTCGTTCATTTATTTATTTATTTATTCATTTATTAGTTGAAAGGGACCTTGCAGGTCATCAAGTACAACCCGCTGCCCAAGCAGGAAATCCTACCCCTCCCCAGCCAGTTGGCAGCCCAATTGCCTTTTGAATGTGTTGAGCGTTGGGGCATTCACAACCTCCACTGAATCTCTCCTTGGTCATTTTAATAATAATAATAGTAATAATAATAATAATAATAATAATAATAATAATAATAATAATAATAATAATGTAACTCAATGTCATATGGACAGTTGGCGGAACAAAGCATTGCATGGCCAGTTCTTGGAGAAGATTGAAGGCAAAGTAGATAAAGAAAAGACCTGGTCATGGCTTACAAGTGGAACACTCAGAAAGGAGACAGAAGGACTAATACTGGCGGCACAAGAACAGGCCATTAGAACAAATGCTGTCAAAGCCAGAATTGAAAAATCAACAGACGATCCAAAGTGCAGACTCTGTAAAGAAACAGATGAAACAATCGATCACATACTCAGCTGCTGCAAAAAGATCGCACAGACTGACTACAAGCATAGACATGATGCTGTGGCACAGATGATCCACTGGAACTTGTGCCGGAACTACCATTTCCCAGTGGCAATGAACTGGTGGGGTCATAAGCCCAAAAAAGTGGTCGAAAATGAGCAAGCAAAACTACTATGGGACTTCCGACTTCAGACTGACCGAATTCTGAAGCATAACACACCAGACATTGTGATTGTGGAGAAAAAGAAAGTATGGATCATCAACATCGCAATCCCAGGAAACAGCAGAATTGAGAAGCAGCTAGAGAAATTAGTGAAATACGAAGATCTAAAAATCGAGTTGGAACGACTATGGCATAAGCCTGTGAAAGTGGTCCCAGTGGTCCTTGGCACGCTGGGCGCAGGGCCAAAGGATCTCAGCGGACATTTGAAAACCATCGGAATTGACAAAATCTCCACCTGTCAATTGCAAAAGGCCGCTTTACTGGGATCGGTAAACATAATTCGCCGCTACATCACACAGTCCTAGATGCTTGGGAAGCGCCCGACTGGGGATGAAATACGAAATCCAGCATAGTGATCTCGTTTGCTGTGTTGCATTGACATAATAATAATAATAATAATAATAATAATAATAATAATAATAATAATAATAATAATAATAATAATAATAATAATAATGTAACTCAATGTCATATGGACAGTTGGCGGAACAAAGCATTGCATGGCCAGTTCTTGGAGAAGATTGAAGGTAAAGTGGATAAAGAAAAGACCTGGTCATGGCTTACAAGTGGAACACTCAAAAAGGAGACAGAAGGACTAATACTGGCGGCACAAGAACAGGCCATTAGAACAAATGCTGTCAAAGCCAGAATTGAAAAATCAACAGACGATCCAAAGTGCAGACTCTGTAAAGAAACAGATGAAACAATCGATCACATACTCAGCTGCTGCAAAAAGATCGCACAGACTGACTACAAGCATAGACATGATGCTGTGGCACAGATGATCCACTGGAACTTGTGCCAGAACTACCATTTACCAGTGGCAAAGAACTGGTGGGATCATAAGCCCGAAAAAGTGGTCGAAAATGAGGGAGCAAAACTACTATGGGACTTCCGACTTCAGACTGACCGAATTCTGAAGCATAACACACCAGACATTGTGATCGTGGAGAAAAAGAAAGTATGGGTCAGGACCAAAGGATCTCAGCGGAGATTTGAAAAGCATCGGAATTGACAAAATCTCCACCTGTCAATTGCAAAAGGCGGCTTTACTGGGATCGGCAAACATAATTCACCGCTACATCACGCAGCCCTAGGTGCTTGGGAAGCGCCCGACTGGGGATGAAATACGAAATCCAGCATAGTGATCTCGTTTGCTGTGTTGTACTGACATAATAATAATAACAACAACAACAACAACAGTTGGAAAGGACCTTGGAGGTCTTCTAGTCCAAGTTACTTCAGAGAGATGGTTATCCAACATCTGTTTAAAAATGTCCAGTGTTGGGACATTCACAACCTCTGGAGGGAAGTTTCCTTGACTTTTTTCTTGTTCTTAATATGTTGGAAGAAGCTTTTTTTGTTACTTTTTCCTCTTGTTGCAAGCCTTTGTTCATTGTGAGCCTTAGCTTTCCTCACTTCATCTTTACAGGCTCGGGCTATTTGCTGGTATTCTCCTTAGTTCTAAGTTACTTCTCTCCTTGTTTAGTTTCCACCCATTGCTTCTTTTTCTACCCTCATGTGTTTTGGTTGACTCCCTCTTCTTTGTGGCAACCTCTGAGATATTGGAAGGCTGCTATCCTGTCTCCCCTGGTCCTTCTTTTCATTAAACTAGCTTCCTGCAAACGTTCTTCATATGTTTCAGCCTCCAGTCCCCATATCCTCTTTGTCATTTTTCTCTGCACTTTTTCTAGAGTCTCAAGATCCTTTTTGCATCGTGGCGACCAAAACTGATTGCAGTATTCCAAGTATGGCCCTAACAAGGCCTTATAAAGTGATATTAACACTTCGCGTGATCTTGATTCTCTCCCTCTGTTGATGCAGCCTAGAACTGTGTTGGCTTTTTTGGCAGCTGCTGCACACGGCCGGCTCCTATTTCAATGGTTGTCCACTAGGACTCCAAGATCCCTCTCACAGTTACTACTGTTGAGCAATGTACCACATATACTGTATCTGGGCATTTTGTTTGTCCTGCCTAAATGTAGAACCTTACTTTTTTCACCATTGAATTTCATTCCATAGCACCCATTGTTCGGGTTTTTCAAGATCCTTCTGTATTTTGCACCCATCTTCTGGAGTGTTTAGTGTAATCAGAAAATTTGATAGGTTCCCCATCTATCCCCTCGTCCAAGTCATTGATGAAGGTGTTGAAGAGTCCTGGGCCTAAAACAGAGCCTTGGGGGACTCCACTGAAAACATCCCTCCATGCAGATGTAGTTCCATTGAACACTACACGTTGAGTGCGATTAGTTTGCCAATTTTGAATCCATCTGGAGGTGTTGCTGTCCATCTCACATTTTTCTAGTTTATTTAGTAGTAGGTTATGGTCTACTTTGTCAAAAGCCTTACTGAAGTCCAAGTAAAGCACATTGACAGCATTCGCCTGGTCCAGTATTTTATTTTATTTATTTTTATTTATTGTATTTGTCAAACAAGTATAGAGTTATAGTTTGTATCAACATAACAAAGTACAGTGGTACCTCTACTTAAGAACTTAATTTGTTCCGTGACAGGTTCTTAAGCAGAAAAGTTCTTAAGTAGAAGCCATTTTTCCCATAGGAATCAATGTAAAAGCAAACAATGCCTGCAAACCCATTAGGAAAGAAATAAAAGCTCAGAATTTGGGTGGGAGGTGGAGGAGGAAGAGGAGGAGGAGGACAGTCGCTGCCAAAGGAAGAAGGTGAGGTTAGGGAAATGAAAAAAATCCAAAACTTTAAGGCGTTAAAAAAAAGGGGGACTTTGAGGCGGCGCCTAGAGAAAGGAAAACGCTCCGTTCACTCTGGGCTGCCAAAGCCTCCTTAAGCACCACCGAAAGGCTCCTCTGGCAGCCCAGAAAAGCCCGAGATGTCCGGGATTAAAGGGGGAATGGCAGGAAACTGCCCAGGCCTTCGTACCACTCTCAAATTTCCTGGGAAGTTTTTCAGGCTTGGGTTCTTAAGTAGAAAATGGTTCTTAAGTAGAGGCAAAAAAATCTGGAGCACCTGGTTCTTATCTGGAAAAGTTCTTACGTAGAGGCATTCTTAAGTAGAGGCACCACTGTATAAAGAAAGGATAATAGGGCAGAAGGACAGGGACGGTAGGCACAATAGTGCTCTTATGCTCGCCCCTTACAGCCCTCTTAGAAAAGGGGAGAGGTCAACGGTAGATAATTTAAGGTTGAAGATTTTGGGGTTAGGCGAAGAAACCACAGGATCAGGTAGTGAGCTCCAGGCATTGATCATTCAGTTGCCGAAGTCATATTTTCTGCTGTCAGGTTTGGAGCGATTTACATTTAGTTTGTATCTGTTATGTGCTCTTGTGTTGTTGTTGCTGAAGGTGAAGTAGTCACTAACAGGAAGGACAGTTAAATCCATTTGAAGGCGATGTAGTTGTAGATTGTCTAGCCGTAGTATTTGAAGTCTGGAGGAGTAAGGTAGTTTGTTCCGAGAGGAGGAGTGAAGGACTCTTCTTGTGAAGTATTTCTGGACTCTCTCAATTGTGTCAATGTCAGTTATGCAATGTGGGTTCCATACAGGTGATTGTACAGGTGACAGCAGGGCCGCTGATAGACCAGTATTACTGCTACTGGCGTCAGGGGCCCGGCCAAATTGAAAAAATGGGGGGGGCGGTTTTGGCCCACCACCGTGTGCCGGCCCCCTGGTGCCCGCAGCAGTCATTGTGCCCAGCACCGTTCCCTGTAGGCTGCGCACAGCCTGTGCCAGCGCAACCCAAAATGCCCCCCGCGCACCCTTTTCCAAGGGCGCGCACAGAGCCGCAGCCGCCCCTGCCCCTGCCCCCTTGTGCCTCTAGCCCCCTCGCGCCCCTGTCTATTCACCGCTGCCCCCCCCACCCGCCCAATACGCCTCTCTTTCTCCTCCGCCTCCCACCTTCGAGCGCGGCTCCTCCCGCAGCGGGAATGCCCACCCCGGGCTCTCAGCGAGGGGGCTGCAGGAGAGGCGGGGCAGGCGTTCTCACAGTGGGGACTGGCGAAGGTGTTTCTTATTTTAAATGTTCGGGCGGGCTGGCAGGGGGATGGGGAGAGTGCGCGCCTGACATTGAAAATCACTTTCACCAGCCTCCGGAGAACGAGAGAGAGTGAGAGAGAGAAAGAGGGGAGAGAGAAACAGATAGCAAGAGAGAGAGAAGGAGAGAGAGAAAGAGTGAGAGAAAGAAAACAAGAGAGAAAGAGTGAGAGAGAGAAAGCAAGAGAGAGAGAGAAAACAAGAGAGGGAAAGTGAGAAAGAGAGAGAGAGAGAAAGGGGGAGAGATAGAGAAAGAGGGGGAGAGATAGAGAAAGAGAGAGAGAAAAAAAGGAAGAGAGAGAGATGAGAGAGGAAGGAAGAGAGTGAGAGAGGAAGAAAGAAAGAGAGAAAAAGAGAGAGAGAGAGAAAGAAGAGAGAGAGATGAGAGAGGAAGGAAGAGAGTGAGAGAGAGGAAGAAAGAGAGAGAGAAGAGTGGAAGGAAGAGAGAGAGATAAATGATAGAAAAAAGGGGAGAAAAAAAGAGAAATGAGAAAATGATTGAGGCAGAGAATGACAGGAAAGAGAGAGAAACAGAGAGAGAAGTGACTCTTGATTTAAAGCATATGGTAAAAGCACTTAAATAATAACAGGGGGGAAAACAGCCCTCACCTGTTTTTATTAATAGTTTTGCTGGTTGTTTTAGTTTTAATAGTAATGGATTTTGGTTTTTTAAAATTATTAATTTCTTTGAATAAAAAAGAAGGGATTTATTATTTATTTATTTATTTGTTTGTTTGTTTATTTATTATTTGTTTGTTTGTTTGTTTGTTTCTATGCTGCCCAGTCCCAAGTTTTTCCTTATTTCCAGATTGCATTTCCTCTTGGTGAGGTTGCTTCTTGTACTACCTTCCGGTGGCATGGACAATAAATGGATGCCATCTGCTCTGTGGCAGCCCTTTAAGGATTGGGAAACTACTATTATATTCCCCCTCGGTTTTCTATTTGTTGAGCTAAACATACTCGTTCTCTTAGCCCTTGGTCATAGGATTTAGCCTCTAGGCCAGGGGTGTCAAACTCAATTTCATTGAGGGCCACATCAGGGCTGTGTTTGACCTCAGAGGGCCGGGGGAGGGCTTGCCCAGGGTGTGTGGCCATGGTGGGCATGGCACGGGATTTGGGGGGCAGTAGTTTTAAAATGGCCAGGGGGGGCAGACACTTAGGCTGTATGGGGCCCCAAAATTCCTGATGACTGCCCTGGGTGACAGTAATTTTGTAACTTTGTCAAAGAATGTAATAAGATTAGACTGGCATGATCTGTTTTTGACAAACCCATGTTGGCTTTATTATTTTGTTTGCTTCTAGGTGTTCATTGACTTGTTGTTTGATTATCTTTTCCAAAATCTTTCCTGGCATTGAAGTCAGGGTGACAGGTCTGCAGTTTCCTGGATCTGTTTTCCCCCCCTTTCTTGAACATGGGAACTACACCAGCTCTTTTCCAGCCCTCTGGCAGCTCCCCGGTGCTCCAGGCTCTTTGAGAGTTCAGGGGTTCTGAGATCTCGTCTGCCAGTTCCTTCAGAACCTTGGGATGTCATCCATCCGGTCCTGGGGATTTAAATTCGTCTAGGGTGGAGAGGGGTTCCTTTACTATCTTCTTCCCTATTTTAACTTGTGTCCCTAATATGTTTTTTGTGATGCTGTTTTTGATAGGTTGTGCTGTTTTTACCCTTTGTGTAAAGACAAATGCAAAAAAAAAAAATGTGTTGAGTCGCTCTGCTTTCTCCCTGCAAATGGACCAATTGTTTCCTTGACTTTTTTCTTGTTCTTAATATGTTGGAAGAAGCTTTTTTTGTTACTTTTTACTCTTGTTACAAGCCTTTGTTCATTGTGGGCCTTAGCTTTCCTCACTTCATCTTTACAGGCTCGGGCTATTTGCTGGTATTCAGCCTTAGTTATTTCCCCTTCTTTCCACTGTTTATCCTTGTCCTTTTTATCTTTCAATTTGTCAGATTATGTAGCCATGCTGGTTTCTTTTGTGACTATTATTTTTCTTCTTCATTGGTATTGAGCTAGTCTGGGCTTTTGTAATCTCACTTTTCAAAATTTCCCAAGCTTCTTGAGTTGTTTCCCCTTGAGGATTCTCAGCCACGGGATCATCCCCAAGCTCCCTCTGAGTTTATTGAAATTAGACTCTAGTTTGATTTTGTTCTACTGCTTGTGTTTGCATAATGTTGAATCACTTGCCCCCAAGATTCCTGCAGCTTCAACACCTCCTATCATTTTATCTCTGTTAGTGAGAATTAAGTCCAATGGGGCTGATCCCCTTGCTCCCTTCTCTACTTTTGGGGTAACAAAGTTGTCTGCTGGGTTTGTTAGGAACCTGTTGGATCTTCCACTTGATGCAGAGTTTGCCTTCCAGTTGATGATGATGATGATGATGATGATGATGATGATGATGATGATGATGATTATTATTATTATTATTATTATTATTATTATTATTATTATTATTATTATATATTATGATGTTGGGATGGTTAAAATCCTCCCCCCCTACTACTATTGTGATGTGCTTCCTACATACCTTGGTTAATTGACAAGCAAAAGGTTCATCTACTTCCTCTGTTTGTTTGGTTGGGTGGGTGGGCTATAGTATAGACCTATGGCAATGTCATTTCCCCCACCCCCTCTAATGTTGACCCAAATGCATTCAGGTTTCCATCTGTTGCTCCTGGTCTGGCCCTCTGGTGCCCTGGAAAATAGTGTGACCCCCTCCTCTCTGTGGCAACCCCCCAAATATCTGTATACTACTATCATGTCCCCTCTGGCCCTCCTTTTCACTAGGCTCCCCATGCCCAGTTCCAGCAATGTCTCTTCGTATGTCTGGGTTTCCAGTCCCCTTCTCGTTCTGGTTGCTCTTTTCTGTACTTTCTCCAGAGTTTCAGTGTCCATTTTGTAGTGGGGTGGCCAAAACTGAATGCAAGACTCCAGGTGTGGTCTGACGAGGGCATTACAGAGTGGTATTAATGCCTCTATTGAGCCTCAGACCCAGGATCTGCCCTTCCAAAGGGGCCGGTTTCTCCAGCACCCCAACTCAGAAGCATCGGTTCTTCGCGCTTGGCCTTCCTGGTGGTCCGACACCCACAGCCGCACATGGCTCCTGGGAAAACCGGGGCTTCAACTATGGGGAACTCTGTTGGCAAGGGGAGGGCCGTGCTTTGTCATGTGCTGTCTTACGTTTGCCATGGCCTTCCATCCAAGCAGTAACATCCTTTCATGACTGCTGTCGGTGTCTGCAGTGATCTTGGGGGCCAGGAAAATAAAACTGGTCACTGCTTCCATTCCTTCCATTGTCCAGGGAGTGACGGGACCGGATGCTTTCTTGATGCTGAGCTTCAGTGCTCCTCATCCAGAGTTCCTCTTCAGCTGACTGGTGTCCTGAAGAAAAGGGGGCTTGGGGGCAGGGGCCGCTTCCCTAACAATGGTCCTGGAACGCTGACCCCCGTCTCCTTTGGCGGAGCTCATCCGGTCTGGCAGCCCAGTTCCAGCCCAGCTGGAGAAAGGCAACCGGAGGGGGGGCTCTCCAGTAAAGGGCTGTTTTCGGGGCGCCCGTCTTGCTCTTCCCAGAGAGGGGCCAGACTGGGGAGAGGCCTCCGCGTCCTTGTTGACCTTGCACACCGATTAGGGGAGGAAGGAGCCAGCGGGATTAGGGACGTGGGAGGCCGGCAGCCGTGAGCCAAGGGAAGCAGGGAATATCCACCTCCCTCCGTCCTCTGATCCACCCGCTTTCTGCAGGAACCAGCCCGGAAACCTGTTTGCAGGGCTGAGGTCATCGCTTTCCTTCAAGGAAGCTCGGAATTGCAGGCAGCCTCCCACATCGCCACTTCCCAGGAAAGGCTACTTGCAATTGGCTGCATTATTATTAAATTTCCCAAGATCAAGATAATTTCCTTTGGAGTAGCCTCGTAAGCGGCATCTAGGTGGAGAGGTTGTCCCAGGCAGCCACCTCCAAATGCCATCAGGACAAAGAGGAGCCTTGAGAAACGCAGCTGCGTGGCTCCTCAGCCGCCCCACGCCTGGAGTCAAGAGCCAGGGAAGCTCCCAGCCGGCCCCATTGGGCTGTCCAGGCCCTGGGGCGGGGGGAGTCTTGCCCGCCTTGAACCCCGAGGGCAGTGGGAGACCTAGAAGGGGAGGGTCTCTGAGCCCCTCCTGGACCCGCTGCTTTCCCCCAGTGGAGCTGGTTTCAGCCTCCTCTGCCCCTCCCCCTTCTCCTCACTTTAAAGCTTTGCCTCCTGTTGCCCCCCTCCAGACTTCCCCCCCCACTCCCTGGCTTCTAGTTCTCTTCTCTTCCAAGCCTCCCACCTTCCCCTCACTCAGGGGCCTTCTCCGAGCCTCTCCCCTCCCCTGCCCCGCTTCCTGTTCCCAGTAGCCGAGGGGGCTTCTAGGGCCCCTCCCTGGAGAGGCTCCCAGAGGGAGAGGCTGGCTGGCCCTGGGAAAGCCTGGTTCTCCAGGGCAACAATGAAGCTGGCATCCAAGTCTCACTTCCACAGTGGTTCTTTATTCATGCCCCCCTCCCTCCCGCACCACCACAAAGGAGGCCCAGACACACAACCCCCCCTGTGGAGATGCCAATGCTGCCACGGGCACTGAGGAGAGCGACTGCTTCTTGGCTGCTCTGGTGCCACCAAACGGCCCCTCCGCTCCTTGGCTGCTCTGGCCCTGCCGCCCACTGATTGATTGATTGATTGATTGATTGATTCATTCATTCATTCATTCATTCATTTATTTATTTATTTGTATGCCGCCCCTCTCCATAGACTCGGGGCGGCTAACAACAGTAATAAAAAACAGCATGTAAATCCAATACTAAAACAACTAAAAATCCTTATTGTAAAACCAAACAACCATATACACAAACATACCATGCATGAATTGTAAAGGCCTAGGGTGAAAGAATATCTCAATTCCCCCATGCCTGACGGCAGAGGTGGGTTTTAAAGAGCTTACGAAAGGCGAGGAGGGTGTGGGCAATTCTGATCTCTGGGGGGGAGTTGGTTCCAGAGGGCCGCCACAGAGAAGGCTCTTCGCCTGGGCCCCACCAAACGACATTGTTTTGTTGACGGGACCCGGAGAAGGCCCACTCTGTGGGACCTAACCGGTCGCTGGGATTTGTGCGGCAGAAGGCGGTCTCGTAGATACCCTGGTCCGATGATCTTCCTTGGAGGGCTGGTGGTTCAGGTAGGTGACCCTCCCTGCCTGTCCTGGGCTGCTGATGGAGCCCCAGGGGTCTCTCAGCCACTCCGCTTGGTTCAGACCCTCGTATATTCAGGGGGGGGCTCTCCCTTTCTACGATTCCCTTCATCCAGCTGATTGGCTGGCCTCCTTCCTTTTTTTTTTTTTTTTTTTAGTTTTTGAAAAAATTTTATTATTAAAATGGAAACATGTACATCTTATAATACATATAATTCAGTTTGAAACATAAAAACACACGATACAGAAAAAGAAAAACGAACAAACAAAAAAAATAACGGGTAACAGTAAGGGCGAATAAACAGGGGAGTCGTATTGAAAACGAAAATTTGATCCGATTGTATAAACTCATTACCATGTTTCTAATAGTTTAACAAGAAAGTTAAATACCAGAGTTGAAATAAACACATTGCAGAGAAGTTATTTGATATTAATAAAATTACATATCTAATTATATATAAAGTCTCGTGATATTTTATAAGATAATAGAATACTTTACAGTGATCCCTCGATTAGCACGGTCTCGATTAGTGCGAAACGCTACAACACGGTTTTTCAAAAAATATTAATTAAAAAATACTCCACGGTTTTTTTGCTATACCACGGTTTTTCCCACCCGATGACGTCATACGTCATCACCAAGAGTCACTTCTCTGTCTCTTTCTTTCCTGTCATTCTCTGCTTCAATCATTTTCTTATTTCTCTTTTTTTCTCCACTTTTTTCTATCATTTCTCTCTCTCTTTCTCTCCCTGTTGCCGGCGTGGTATATGAGAGAGAAAGAGAGAGGCAGAGGTCGGGCGCATTACCGGGAGGTGGAGGCGGCGTGGGGACGCTGGGTGCCGGGGACACCGAGGAGGGGGTGGACGTGGCCTCTCAGCTGCAGAGCCGAACAAGGGCGGAGGCAAAGGCGGAGTCCGGCGCTGGGGCCATGCGGGGCCGATCATCCAGGGGGGCCTGGACTGGCAAGTCGCCCTCCTTTCTCTCTCTTTCTCTCTCTTATACCACACCGGTAACAGGGAGAGAAAGAGAGAGCGCGGAGGGCACCTTGCCGGTCCACGCCCCCCTAGATGAGCGGCTCCGCATGGCCCCAGTGCCGCCCAGGCAAAGGGGAAACCCCAAGATCGCTTGCCGCTTGCCGTATTGCAGCGAAGGAGGCGAAGCAAGGCTCCAAGCTGCAATACGGCAAGCGGCAAGCGGCAAGCGATCTTGGGGTTTCCCCTTTGCCTGGGCGGCGGGGAAACCCCATCTTCGGCTCCTCACTGCTTCCGCGCTGCGGAGCAGATCAGCTGTTGGGCGGCCGAAGGAACCTTCCCTTGGTCTTCCCCGCCGCCCACACGCAAACTCCACCATCTGCGCATGTGTGGCCATGAAAAAAATGGCGCGCATGCGCAGATGGTGTTTTTTACTTCCGCACTACTATAACGCGGAAATCGATTAGCGCGGGAGGTCTTGGAACGTAACCCCCGCGCTAATCGAGGGATCACTGTATACCATATTTGTAACAGTTTGAGTTAGTATTTGAGATTGTATTCTTATAGCCTGTTATTCACGTTTTTGCTTCCTAACCAATTATAAAAGGGGTCCCAACATTCGTTGAACGTAGCTAACGATTCATTTCTAACTAGTGAAGTCAATTTTGACATTTCTGCGCAGTATATTATTTTTTAAATTATTACTTCATTTGGGGGAACTTCTTCGTTTTTCCACCACTGCGCATATGTGAGTCTAGCTGCGGTTGTTAAGTGAATGATTAGGTGTACTTGGGATTTCGATAGATTTTGTCTGGTTATGCCCAATAAAAAACATTCAGGGGTTTTGTCAAGTGATAAATTTAACATTTCATCGATCCAATTTCCGATCTTATTCCAATATAAATTGGCTTTGGTGCATTGCCACCATAAGTGAAAATAGGTGCCCACTTCTCATTGGCATTTCCAACAATTTGGAGAGAGTTTGTTATTTCATTTGGTTAGCTTAATTGGAGTGATATGCCATCGGTAATACATTTTGATCAAGCTTTCTTTATAGGAAGTGGCAATAGTCAATTTATAATTCCTAGTCCAGAGTGTTTGCCACTCCTCCTCTTTAATCTCATTTTTGAGATCCAGATTCCATTTCTTAACATTAATTTTCGAGTTAAAATTGTCCAATTCATTATAAGATAAGTAACAGTAGAAATTTTTAATTAGCTTGTCTTGAGGGCCTATACATAGCTTATCTAGAAGGGCATTTTTCCTTATCCCAGATTTTTTTTGGTCTTTGTTATATTTAGTTTGAATCTGGAGGTATTCCTACCATTCCACTTTTTGACCCAAATTTTCAAGTTCTAGCCTAGTTTTAATTTCCCCGTTTGAGTTTAGAATGTCTTTATATCTTATTATATTGTTTCCTTTGTGTAAATTTGGATGAACATAGGCTTCTAACGGGGCGTACTACATGGGAATTCCTTTATATAATTTGGTTTTGATCTTTTTCCAAGTGTAGATTAGTGATTTTCTAATCAAGTGGTTAGAGAAATATTTGTGGGTTGTCAGCTTTTCGTCCCAGAGATAATAGTGCCACCCTAAGTGGAGGTCGTGGCCTTCTAGGCTAAGAAGTCTAGTATTAGTTAGACTCATCCACTCTCTCGTCCATGCTAGAGAAGCAGCAATATACTAGTCCTTCCAGATTGGGAGGGCCAGTCCTCCTTCTTCTTTCTTACCTTGTAGGTATTTTAGTCGAATTCGGGGACGTTTGTTTTGCCAGATGAAATTGCTGGCCTCCTTCCTCTGTGCCTTTCTTGGCTGTAGCAGCCCCTTGGTGAAAGCCAGAAAGCCTTGGGGAGGGGCTCTCTCTCCTGGGCCCCACCTGGTCCAATGGGAGGAGGGGGTGGAGCCGAGGCCATGAAAGGTGACAGATGGTGTTGTGGTTAGCTCTGGCCCAGCTCCTGCCCCAAGGACTGTGGATGTGGGGGAGACATCCACATGCTGCAGGCCTGTTTTGCCCCAGTGGCATCTGATGATGAAGGCTCCTCTGACCAAGAAGACATGAGTGACAGGGAGGAGGAGAGTGTGGCAGACAGCTCAGAAGGAGATTAATTATCTAGCTCCTCCTTGGATTCAGAACAAGAGTTAATGATACAGCCACGCATGCGGAGAGCGATGCATAGGCAACAACAACTGAGAGATTATTATCAAAGAAAATGAGGCCACCTGTGGTTGGGTGGGGCTGTGGTCATTAGTGAGGTTGCTATAAATAGCAGCCTGTGGGTTTGGCCATTGTGGAGGATTATCTGATCGTTGTGTTTTGTGACTGCTTTACTGACTTTGACCTTTTGTGTGCTGATTTTTCCCCGCTTTGAAACTAAAGCAGAGCAAAGTGTGTTTCACTTTGTGAAAGAAGAAGGACTGTGAATTGCCTCACAGCTGCAAGCTAAGTATCACAGAACTGATAAGGGACTTGTACAAATTACCAGTTTGTTTGGAGATGAGTGCTGTTTGCTATAGAAAAAGAGGGCTTGGTTTAAGTGAATTTTCATTATAAAGAACATTGTTTTGAATTTTCAAACGTGTGTGTGTCTGAAATTTGTACCTGTGGATTTTTGGGAGGATTCTACCAGAGAGCCCGACAGAACAGATGGGAGGGGAGCAGATCCTGTTTAGAGGACAATGTCAGCATTCAGGGGAATATCTTGAATATTGGGCAAAACCAGGAACCTTAATATCAACTGTGACCAACTCTTTTATTTCGGCAGGGGGAAGAAATGGATGGGGAGAACCACTGCAGGCAGTGACCCTTGAGGAGGGTCCAGGTGTCCTCATGGATTGCAAGTAAAACATAAGCTGCCGGTGTGATGCCCTACAGAAAATGCCCATGCCACCCTCAGCTGCACCCATAGAAGCATTAAGCTCATTGCACCAGCCTCTGAGCAGAAGGCCGTCTAAAATGAAGGCCCTAATATCACTACAGTATTCTGGGAATAAATCTGTCTGCATGAGGATGAAAGTCCCTTTGAAAGCACTGAGTCGTTTAAAAAAGTGTGAGAAATCAAACAGATGCCGGCGGAGGCAGGCAGAGAACCCGGGCAAGAGGGCTCCTGGCTGTGGTCCCATTGGGAGATTTCGGCCAGCCCCAGGCCTCCTGGACAGCCAGCTCAGCCCAGCTGCCTCAGCCCAAGCGAGTCTCTCTGTTACCCACAGGATTGTTCAGCAGAAGCAAGGGGGCCTCCACCCCAGAGCTAATCCTGCCCAGTGAAGAAGGACTGGCGAGGGGTTGAAGAGGCTTGTTGGAAAGTGACCACAGCATGCTGGAGCTCCAGAGGAAGCTGACGGGACGCTGGCTGGATGCGCATTGGACACTCTCACTGATGACCCACCAAGTGGACCCACAAGCCACCAGCTCCTAATGAGTCGTCATTGACTGGGGGACAGAAGGTGGGTCCCCTGCGGCAGCATCACCTGATTGGGGCACGTTGAGGTCCCGGCTTCTACGAAGAGGTAAAGCCCATGCAACTGGCTGACGGCGTGGGTGCGAGGCGCGTGAGATTGGCGCGGGGGTGGAGGAGAGAATAAACACTGAGGCAGTGACACACACGGCAAGGAGGGGAGGGGGCAAGAGCCCTGCAGGGAGGCTTGTGAAGGCGCCAGGGGAGCTGAGCTGGAGAGAGGGCAGCCAATGGGGAGGGGGCAGAAGTGGGGATCTGGGCCACTCAGTCCATAGTCAGAAAACGCGCTGTGTCTGAGGAGGGGCTTGAGGAAAGGGCTGGGAGGTGGTCAGGAACAGGCCAAGTAGGGGTGGGCTACTGCCAGTGCCATCCAGTGCAGGCGCTTGATGCTTCTCCCTCTCTGAATGCAAGAGGAAGACCTGCACAGCCAGAGGAGACCTGCACAGCCAACCTTAGAAGAGAGGATGCCGCCTAAGGCTACCCAGCTAAGGGGTCCAGGCCTCCTCCTGGCCAAGACGGGAACTCACTAGCGAGGAAAGGAAAGGCAGCCGTGTGGCCCCCAATGAGGTTTTGCCTGCAATGAGGAGTCAAGATATTTCAGATACGGGAAGTAAACCTTTATTCGGTTCCCTGCTATTCAGACAAAACGGTGCCTTGTTGCACCCGAAGACTCTCCCTCAGCATCGCAGCCTCCTGCTTCCCCCCCCCCCCGTGTGTCAGTTGGGGGCCACCGTGATGGTCTCAAAGGCCTTGACGTCTGGGAATTTGTCACAATCGAAGTGGACGAGCAGCTGTTTCGTCCCGCTCTTGCTGGGACTGACCTCAAAGTGCATCTGCGAACTCTGCTTGGCCTTTAAGGGGGGCAACCTGCAGGGAAGGAGCAAGGGGACTGGTCACTTTTGGTCTGGGCCAAGCGCTGGACTGGAGAAGCACCCAAGGGCTCCGGGACCAGGCAGGGGCTGCGTCCCCCTGCCTGCAAGGGGCCCTCCACCCACAGCTCTCCTTCCTTGGCAGCCGGTCACCCTCCGGATTGCAAGCCCCACCGTGGGAGGAAGGCGTCAGAAGGCCGAAGCCAACCAGAGGGTGAGGGTCGGGCCAGGGAGCCTGTATCCCAGGAGCAGGGAGGATGTGGGGAGGTCCTCCACCCGAGAGGGGGAGCCACCCGATGCCCAGGTCCAGCTCTTCCCCTGCCTCAACCCTGCAGCCAGAGGGTGGGCTCTCGGCTGGGAAGGAGCCGTTCCAAGGGAGCCACGAGTCCACCTTCCTGCCCAGCTTGACCGCATCCCTGGCAGAAGGTCCTCCAGCCTCGGTCAAGGCACCTCCAGCAAAGAAGAAGAGCCCCCACCCCACCTCCGGGGTCTGTTCCACACGAGGAGTGGAGGGCTCAGTCTGGAGAGGAAGGAGGCCGGGAAGTGGGGGGCCCGATAAAAGGGGGCCAGGTAAAGGGAAGAAGCTGCCCGTTGCTATAGAAACCAGCACCAGAAACAATGGGAGCCTGAAGCCCAGCCTCACCCCGCAAGCCCCACATGTTACACCCGAGGGGGGCAGAGAGACGGGGGCCGGGGCCGGGCCCTATGGGGCACCCCATCTGACTCTCCGTTATGAAGAGCCCCTTAGCCTCCAGGCACCTCTTGTTCCCCCTGCCCACTGCCCACTGCTGAGCGGGCACAACTTCCTTGTGGGCTTGTGAGGCGGATCAAAGGCTTGGCTAATGCCCATCCACACCACAGCCGCATTCGTGGCCTGGTTAGGAAAGGCAGGAAAGGGTCTCTCTGCCCTCAGCTGCCCCCCTCCGTAAAGCCCACTGCGGGCCCCCACCCCATGCTCTGAGACGTTCCTCCAGAGGAGTGGGGGGCCTCTTCCCCGCTTTGCCCTGAGGAGGCCAAAGGCAGAACCTGTGGGCAGCAAGGGGGTCGGGCGCCTTCTAGAGGCAGCCCGGCTCCACAATTGTGGGTCGTGTGTGTGTGTGTGTAATTGGGAACTCCCCATTGGTAGAGCAGCGCAGTCACCCAGACCCCACTCCCAGGCCCGCCCTCCCCCATCTGGACACTCACTCCAACCGGATCTTCTCGGCCAGCAGGTCACTGCCCTCCGCCTGCAGCAGGCAACCCTTCAGCTCCTCATCCAGAGGGTTGGTGAAGCTGGCTTCCACTTTTGTGGCCTGCCCCACCTTGGCCTGCCCCAGCACCTGCCACGGGGCAGAGAGAGACCCCGGTGAGCCCTGGCAGGAGCCGCTGCCCTCCCACCGCCCCCTGCAGCCCCGGCCCAGCCCTCCCCTGCCCACCTTTATGGTAATGGAGGGGTTGTCCAGCGTGATGTCCCTCTCCACCACGGTGTCCTTGCCCTCTTTCAGCTGGCACAGGGCCGTGGCACGGAGCATGTTGTCCGTGGTCAGGTGCTCCTGGTATTCCGCGTAGGAAATCTTAACAGGGAAGCTCTTCTCTGGAAGGGAAAGTCCAGCCATGGTCTGTCTCTGAGCCGGCAGCCCCTCCCCCACCCCGTCCCTCCACCCCCACCTGCTCAGGCCCCCTTTGCTGCAGGGTGGACACTGGGCTGCCCACCTGCAGGAAAGGGGCACCACCCGCCAAGGGGCAGCCCAGTACTTGCCCAGGTTTTCCCTGCCCCCGCTGCCCCCCCCCAGGACAGTCTTTGGGCCTTTGGAAGCCAGCAAGGCTCCCGCTGACTGGTGGAGAGGCTGCAGCTCTGAAGCTCAGGCGTCCCTCTGGTCGGGGGCACAACCGCACGCCTGCTCACAACTGTGGGTGGTGGGCAAACGTTTAGCCGTCCCTCTCACTGGAACCCTCGGTGGACGGGGCAGGCCGAGGCCCAGAGGAAGCGGGAAGGAGTGCCGTGCTGGGGTGCGGCCTGCCTTCTGGCCCTGGGCGGGATGCCAACCGAGCCGTGGGGGTGGGGGTCAGGCCCACCGCTCTCACCTTCCTGGGGGCCCAGGTCCACCTCGAGGGTGTTCTTCCAGACTTCACGGATGGGCTTCCCGGTGTAGATGATGGACCAGGCGGTCATGTTGGCGGTCACCTTCCGTTCTTCTGCAGCCAGGTTGGTCAGCTGCAGGACCAGGCTGACATCCTTGCCAACCTCCGGGAGGCTCTCCAGCTTGAACTTCCCCGAGATGGGCTTCTCGGCTTCGGGCAGCTTGGCAGAGGTGGCCGAGAGGATGTCTAGGTTCAGCTTCTTTCGGGCGTTGTGGTAGGCTTCCCTCTCCTTGGCTGAGCCTGTGGGGGGGGGAACACAGCACAGGGGGGGTCTGTGTGTCTGACTCTCTCTCTCTGTGAGAGTGTGTGTGTGTGTTCGTGCCAGGAGATGCCTCGGTTTCTGGGGGCCTGAGCCACCCAGTCCCCCCCCCTGGGCCATGGGAGGAAGGGGCTGAGGGTCTCTGGTTCCCCGGTGGGATACGCCTGCCTGGTAGCTCCGGCCAGTTTCTCGGGAGCAAGAAGCAGAGGCAGCAGGAGGGTTTCGCTCTGTGGCTGCTTCTGCCGCCACCGGCACAGTTTCGGCTTGGCCTTCGGCCCTTCGTCAGCTTCAGTGGCAAAATCCACAATGCGAAGATTTGGTGACTCACCAAGAACATTAATCAGCCTTTTAATTACTCACTCTTTATTAATTACTCTGTGCAACCCTGACCAGGAGGGTTACTCACTGGCGAGTGAGGAGAGCAGCAGATAAAACAACCGGACGGCAGTAGGCGCAAGGCCTCTGCCAGGCATTGACCCTTTAAGCCTTCGGACGCCCAGACTCAGCCCCCGAGGCACCCACTCCACCAGCCGGCCTCACCTTCTTTGTACTTGTAGTCGCCCGTGACGTCCTGGCGGCTGTTGCTGCCCACCGCCTTGGTGCTGGTGTTCTGGCCGATGGACTGGGTCTCAGAGTAGATCAGCTTCTTTTCTCCGGTGTTGGTGTCATAGAGCCAGGTGATCCGGTCAGCGTTGACCTCTCCAAAGACAAAGGGGCAGTCGTAGACCAGGTCAACGTCTCCCTCCTTGATGGCTGTCAGGGAAGCTGGGCCGCACTGGAAGATGCCTGGGGGAGGAGGTGGCTAGGGTTAGTGGGAGGGCAGGAGGGGGACCCCCACGTAGGAGCCGGGGGGGCAGAGTGCCTGGGGGGAGCCCTGGTGGCCCTCAGGAGCCGGGCAGCAGGGAACCCCAGTGGGTGGCACTGCCGGCCACTCGCACGGCTGGCTTGGTCAGGGAGCAGCTGACTCCTCATAGGGATGTCGAGATGACCTCTGGGAACGGATGGGACTCCCTGCAGCCACTCAGCTCTTGACCTTCCCTATGAGCACCCTGCCCAGTTCCGGCTCTACAGGGAGCCTTGGTCCACTGGCTGAGCTTTGATTTGGCTCGGCTGCCACCGTATGGTTTGGGCTGCTTTGAACTCAAGGATTTTAAAAGTTGTTGGCTGTTTGCAGCGTCGCCAGGGGGAGAAAAGCAGCCATCTAAACATCTAAACTATAGAACAATAACACAACTGTCTGTTCTGCATGTGGCCGGACTGGTATCTTCTGCCCATCAGGAGGCAGCATCACCCCCAAAGGGAGCCCTCTGCCACTTTACAGCGTCAGGGGTCCCCGCACCCCGACAATGAAGGAGAACTTAGTGCCACGGCAGGTCGGCTGGTTATTTGGGGAGGCCAGAAACCCCATGGGGGGGAGTCCCATGGACTGACTCATTCCCCATTCCCCCTTGGCCGGACATGCTACCCCAGGCCCTCTTTCTAAGGCATCTCAAAGTCTTTTTTGGAGGGGAGTGGGTGCCGCTCCGTCCCCTTGCTGCTCCCTTGACTGAGGGGCTGGACTAGAAGACTAGAATGCCAGAAGAGACGTCTAGAGAAGCGATGGAGGAAGAGTAAGTCCGAATCCGATCGAACACTTGTAAGAACTCATATTAAGACTTACAAAGTGGCGCTCAAGGTGGCAAGATGCGCGTATCATGCCGCCTTGATTGCATCAGCAGAATCCCGCCCGGCCGCTCTGTTTAGGGTGACCCGCTCCCCTCTTAACCAGGGGGGAGTTGGGGAGCCCTTGCAGAGTAGTGCCGAGGATTTTAACACGTTTTTCGCTGATAAAATCGCTTGGATCCGGGCGGACCTTGACTCCAATTGGATAACAGAGTCAACTGACAACGAGTCAGTCGAGGTGACTGGGGCCCGTACTTGTCCACCTGTCTGGGAAGAGTTTGATCTGGTGACACCTGATAAAGTGGACAAGGCCATTGGAGCTGTGAGTTCCGCCACCTGTTTGCTGGATCCGTGTCCCTCCTGGCTGGTTTCGGCCAGCAGGGAGGTGACACAGAGCTGGGTCCAGGAGATTGTCAATGCTTCCTTGGTGAGGGGGTCCTTTCCGGCTCCCTACAAGGAGGCACTTGTGCGCCACCCCTTCAACAAGCCTTTCCTGGACCCAGCCATTCTTAATAACTATCGTCTAGTCTCCAACCTCCCCTTTATGGGGAAGGTTGTTGAGAAGGTGGTGTCGTTCCAACTCCAGCGGTCCTTGGAAGAAGCCGATTATCTAGGCCCTCAACAGTCGGGATTCAGGCCCAGCTACAGCACGGAAACTACTGGGGTGAGGTATCATCAGTACACTGATGATACCCAGCTGTACATCTCCACCCCATGTCCAGTCAACGAAGCAGTGGAAGTGATGTGCCGGTGCCTGGAGGCTGTTAGGGTCTGGATGGGTGTCAACCGACTCAAACTCAACTGGGATAAGACGGAGTGGCTGTGGGTACTGCCTCCATCTGTCCGTCCATAACCCTGGGGGGGGGAATTATTGACCCCCTCAGAGAGGGTCTGCAACTTATTTATTTATTTTATTTATTTATTTATTAGATTTGTATGCCGCCCCTCTCCGTAGACTTGGAGCGTCCTCCTTGGGCGTCCTCCTCGATCCACAGCTCACATTAGAGAAACATCTTTCAGCTGTGGCGAGGGGGGCGTTTGCCCAGGTTTGCCTGGTGCACCAGTTGCGGCCCTATCTGGACCGGGACTCACTGCTCACAGTCACTCATGCCCTCATCACCTCGAGGTTCGACTACTGTAACGCTCTCTACATGGGGCTACCTTTGAAAAGTGTTCGGAAACTTCAGATCGTGCAGAATGCAGCTGCGAGAGCAATCATGGGCTTCCCCAGGTATGCCCATGTTACACCAACACTCCAGTCTGCATTGGTTGCCGATCAGTTTCTGGTCACAATTCAGTGTTGGTTATGACCTATAAAGCCCTTCATGGCACTGGACCAGAATATTTCCGGGACCGTCTTCTGCCGCACGAATCCCAGCGACTGGTTAGGTCCCACAGAGTTGGCCTTCTCCGGGTCCCATCGACTAAACAATGTCGTTTGGCGGGACCCAGGGGAAGAGCCTTCTCTGTGGCGGCCCCGACCCTCTGGAACCAGCTCCCCCCAGAGGTTAGAACTGCCCCCACCCTCCTTGCCTTTCATAAACTTCTTAAGACCCACCTCTGCCGTCAGGCATGGGGGAACTGAGAGATCTCCCCTGGGCCTATACAGTTTATACATGGTATGTTTGTTTGAATAATGGGTTTTTTAGTGTTTTTTAAATTATTAGATTTGTTTTTACATTGTCTTTATTATTGCTATGAGCCGCCCTGAGTCTACGGAGAGGGGCGGCATACAAATCTAATAAATAATAATAATAATAATAATAATAATAATAATAATAATAATAATAACCTCCAGGTGCCCTTCCTGCCCTCAGATCCCTTGCTGGTGACCCCAGCCGAAGCCCCCCCCCCCCAGCCTCACACCTGAGCTCCTCTCCTGTGGGGTGGCATCCACGATTTGCCAGCCGTTGTAGGTGGACCCCAGGTCAGAGCGGGCAAACCAGGCTTCGTTCCAGACGTGGAAGTTCCTGCCAGTGAGCAAGCGGGAGGGGTCAGAGAGCAGAGCGCAGGAGGGGGGCCACCCTCCCCCCCGCCCTTCTGCCCCATTTCTCCTCCTGCCTGCCTCCCCCAGTAGAGACTCCCAGCCCCCAACTGGAGCTTCCTGGGGGGGAGGGGCAGAAAACAGGACCAAAGGGAGTTTATAGGGGGGAAGGAGGGAGGAAAAGGGTGTGTGGACGGCCCCGGTTGTTTCCACACAGAGTGAAGACCCCTGGGCAAAGGATGACCTTAGAGGAGGGGAGGGGGAGGTCTCTCTCTCTTCTCTCTCTCTCTCTGTCTCTCTCTCTTTCTGTCTCTCTCTTTCTCTTTCTCTGTCTCTCTCTCTCCTCACCTCTCCTTTTACTGCCACCTAGTGGCCATTCTTTCTGCAGTGGGTGTCTGGCCTCTTTGCCACCAGTGAGAGAAAGCCCGGCCTTCAGGCAACAGCAGAGCCCGCTGCCCTGTCCCGGTTCTTCCTCTTCCTGCCAGCAGAGGCACCCTTGCTCTCCCCTGGGAAAGGGCTTGACTCCCATTTCTAGGGCATTTCAAAGTCTTTGTTGGGGGGGAGTGGGTGCTCCTCCCTAACCTTGGCCTCGGTTAACCTGCCGCTACCTCCCCTTGCTGCTACCTTGAGCAAGGGCTGGGTTGGATGGGAAGACCCCTGGGCAAAGGGTGACCCTAGAGGAGGGAAGGGGAGGTCTCTGTCCCTCGCCCCCCCATCTCTCTCTTCTGTCTCTCTCTGTCTCTGTCTGTCTCTCTCTTTTCTCTGTCTCTCTCTTCTCTCTGTCTCTCTCTTCTCTCTATCTGTCTCTTTCTGTCTCTCTCTCTTCTCTCTATCTGTCTCTTCTCTCTATCTGTCTCTTTCTGTGTCTCTCTCTTCTCTCTCTGTCTCTCTCTCTGTTTTTTCTGTCTCTCTCTCTTCTCTCTCTTCTCTCTCTCTCTGTCTCTCTCTTCTCTCTCTCTGTCTCTTTCTGTCTCTCTCTTCTCTCTCTGTCTCTCTCTCTGTTTTTTTCTGTCTCTCTCTCTTCTCTCTCTTCTCTCTCTCTCTGTCTCTCTCTTCTCTCTCTCTGTCTCTTTCTGTCTCTCTCTGTCTCTCTCTTCTCTCTCTCTCTCTGTCTCTTCTCTCTCTGTTTTTTTCTGTCTCTCTCTTTTCTCTCTCTACTCTGTCTCTCTCTGTCTCTCTCTTCTCTCTCTCTGTCTCTTTCTGTCTCTCTCTCTTCTCTCTCTGTCTCTCTCTTTCTCTCTCTCTCTGTCTCTCTCTTCTCTCTCTCTGTCTCTTTCTGTCTCTCTCTCTTCTCTCTCTGTCTCTCTCTTCTCTCTCTCTCTCTCTGTCTCTCTCTTCTCTCTATCTGTCTCTTTCTGTGTCTCTCTCTTCTCCCTCTGTCTCTCTCTCTGTTTTTTTCTGTCTCTCTCTCTTCTCTCTCTTCTCTCTCTCTCTGTCTCTCTCTTCTCTCTCTCTGTCTCTTTCTGTCTCTCTCTCTTCTCTCTCTGTCTCTCTCTTCTCTCTCTCTCTGTCTCTCTCTTCTCTCTCTCTGTCTCTTTCTGTCTCTCTCTCTTCTCTCTCTGTCTCTCTCTTTCTCTCTCTCTCTGTCTCTCTCTTCTCTCTCTCTGTCTCTTTCTGTCTCTCTCTTCTCTCTCTGTCTCTCTCTCTGTTTTTTTCTGTCTCTCTCTCTTCTCTCTCTTCTCTCTCTCTCTGTCTCTCTCTTCTCTCTCTCTGTCTCTTTCTGTCTCTCTCTGTCTCTCTCTTCTCTCTCTCTCTCTGTCTCTTCTCTCTCTGTTTTTTTCTGTCTCTCTCTTTTCTCTCTCTACTCTGTCTCTCTCTGTCTCTCTCTTCTCTCTCTCTGTCTCTTTCTGTCTCTCTCTCTTCTCTCTCTGTCTCTCTCTTTCTCTCTCTCTCTGTCTCTCTCTTCTCTCTCTCTGTCTCTTTCTGTCTCTCTCTCTTCTCTCTCTGTCTCTCTCTTCTCTCTCTCTCTCTCTGTCTCTCTCTTCTCTCTATCTGTCTCTTTCTGTGTCTCTCTCTTCTCCCTCTGTCTCTCTCTCTGTTTTTTTCTGTCTCTCTCTCTTCTCTCTCTTCTCTCTCTCTCTGTCTCTCTCTTCTCTCTCTCTGTCTCTTTCTGTCTCTCTCTCTTCTCTCTCTGTCTCTCTCTTTCTCTCTCTCTCTGTCTCTCTCTTCTCTCTCTCTGTCTCTTTCTGTCTCTCTCTCTTCTCTCTCTGTCTCTCTCTTCTCTCTGTGTGTGTCTCTCTCTTCTCTCTCTCTGTCTCTTTCTGTGTCTCTCTCTTCTCTCTCTGTCTCTCTCTCTGTTTTTTTCTGTCTCTCTCTCTTCTCTCTCTTCTCTCTCTCTCTGTCTCTCTCTTCTCTCTCTCTGTCTCTTTCTGTCTCTCTCTTCTCTCTCTCTGTCTCTCTCTCTTCTCTCTCTGTTTTTTTCTGTCTCTCTCTTTTCTCTCTCTCTCTGTCTCTCTCTTCTCTCTATCTGTCTCTTTCTGTGTCTCTCTCTTCTCCCTCTGTCTCTCTCTCTGTTTTTTTCTGTCTCTCTCTCTTCTCTCTCTTCTCTCTCTCTCTGTCTCTCTCTTCTCTCTCTCTGTCTCTTTCTGTCTCTCTCTCTTCTCTCTCTGTCTCTCTCTTTCTCTCTCTCTCTCTCTCTGTCTCTCTCTTCTCTCTCTCTGTCTCTTTCTGTCTCTCTCTCTTCTCTCTCTGTCTCTCTCTTCTCTCTGTGTGTGTCTCTCTCTTCTCTCTCTCTGTCTCTTTCTGTGTCTCTCTCTTCTCTCTCTGTCTCTCTATCTGTCTCTTTCTGTGTCTCTCTCTTCTCTCTCTCCTCTCTCTCTCTGTCTCTCTCTTCTCTCTCTGTCTCTTTCTGTCTCTCTCTTCTCTCTCTCTGTCTCTCTCTCTTCTCTCTCTGTTTTTTTCTGTCTCTCTCTTTTCTCTCTCTTCTCTGTCTCTCTCTGTCTCTCTCTTCTCTCTCTGTCTCTCTCTTTCTCTCTGTCTCTCTCTGTCTCTTTCTGTCTCTCTCTCTTCTCTCTCTGTCTCTCCCTTTCTCTCTGTCTCTCTCTGTCTCTTTCTGTCTCTGTCTCTCTCCTCTCTCTCTGTCTCTTTCTGTCTCTCTCCTCTCTCTCTCTCTGTCTCTCTCTCTCTGTCTCTGTCTCTTCTCTCTCTTTCTCTGTCTCTCTCTCTCCTCACCTCTCCTTTTACTGCCACCTAGTGGCCATTCTTTCTGCAGTGGGTGTCTGGCCTCTTTGCCACCAGTGAGAGAAAGCCCGGCCTTCAGGCAACAGCAGAGCCCGCTGCCCTGTCCCGGTTCTTCCTCTTCCTGCCAGCAGAGGCACCCTTGCTCTCCCCTGGGAAAGGGCTTGACTCCCTGCGCCTGTCCCATCCCTGGGAAGCAGGCTGCCAACACAGCTGAGGGGGGGAGGAGGGGGGCAGCCGAGAGGGACTCTCCCCCGCCAGCTGTGCCCACCCAGAGGTGGGGAGGGGTTTCGGGTGGAAGGGGGGTGTGGTGGTGGGAGAGATTACCAGACGCTGTCGGAGGCGATATTCAGGGGGTTCCCCTGTGCATCGTAATAGACGTCCACCGTCAGGCTCATGTCCGTGTCGTGGGCAGAGTTGAAGTTGGAGATGGGCCGGCTGGGGATCCCCAGGCACCGGAGGACTGTGGGCAGAAGGGGGCAGGATGGAGGCACGTCTCTGCAGAGGGAGCCAAGCTGGGCACCGCCAGGGCCCCCCTGGCGTGGAGCAGAGGCTGGACGTCGGAGGGGCTCCTGGCTTCGGCCTCTCAACTTCTGCCCACAGATAGACTGGCAGGAGCTGGAGGGTTTGCCTCCATGGGGGGAGCGGGGTGATGGCCCACTGCTCCCATTATCCCCCCTTGCCCCCCCTCTATCTGGGCCCCAGGAGAGAAGAGGGGCCCCTGGAGGCTGGACGGAGGCCTCTTTCCCCCAGGCCCTCTGCAGCTGCTCTTCACGCCCCTCCGCCCTCAGGCCAGGCCAGGCCAGGGGGGGCCACGCGGCTCCTGTCTTGCCCCTTCGCCCCACAAGACGGGTCAGAGTGGGACTTCCACTGCAAGGCCCACCAGCCACGCCTCCCAGAGGGGCCTTCCAGAGGGGTGGAGCCAGCAGCTCTTTCTCCTCCCCCCCATGTGAGCTGGACATCCAGTGGGAAAAGGCTCCACTCACTCACCCCCCCCCCACCGCTGAGGCAGGCCGGGAGGGGGGTCCTCCTCTGGGTCTTGAGGGCAGCACACGCAGCCATTCTGCCTCCATGGGCCCAGCGTCTCCCCAAGTCTCCCCACTTCTCCCCACAGGCCTACCTGTGTTCAGCACCCCCGCAAAGACCCAGCACTGGCCGTAGCGGACGGGCCGGAAGCCCGACTTCTTCCACTTGCGCAGGATGTCCACGCTGCCCGTCCAGCTGCTGGGGCTCTCCCCCCCGGTGTAATTCCCACTCCAGTTGCCTTGCAGGACACCATTGTCATCGTTGCTGTTGACCTGGTGTGTGGGGAGGGGGGACCAAGAGGAGAAGCTGATGTGGGGAATCCCCACCCACCCAACGGCTGCCTGGGGGTCTGTGTCCTGCCTCCTGGTGCAGCTCCAGGCCGCCCTTCATGGCAGGGGGGGTCCAGAGGGCCGTCTCTGCCCGGCCACGTCCGGTCGCCCTGCGCCGGGTTCTCTCTGTCGAGGGCCACCACCTGGCAGGCTCCGGGGATTCACTTCATTTGTGAATTAACATGTAGAGGCTGCCCCCTTGCCATCCTCCTGCAGGTCAGATTGGCCCTAATCCTGCTGGCCTTCCTTTGAGGGCTGGTCACCAGCGGTCCTGGGGGTCAGGAAGGGGCTGTCCATGTGCTTTGTGTCTTTGTGGGGGGGCGGGGGGGCTGTCTTTCTGCTTTTCCTCTGTTTCCAAAGTCCTTTGTTCCTGATGGGCAGCCGCACCAATTGAACAGAGGGGGAAACAGACAGGTGGAAGAACCCAGGGGGGGCTCCCGCAGTGGAAACCTGGCAGGTGGTCTGCCAGAAGGACTTGAAACCTGAAGGCCCACCTGGCTGGCATTGAAGGCTGGAGATGGAGGGGGGCTCAAAGGAGCCTCTCCCCCCACCCAAGTGTGAGAGACGCTGGAAGGCTGACTTCCTCCTCTCTGGATTCCCCTGGGGGAGGGGGGTGATGTCCTGGGAGGCAGAGTCAGAATCCAGCCGTCCGGTCCCATTGTGGCCATCCAAACACACTCCAAGGAAGCCCAGAGCAAGCAGGGCCTCAATAGGTGGCTCCAAACCGCTGGGTAAGTGGAGGTGGGGCTGGGGGTGCAGAGGGCCTGTTTTCAGGGGGGTAAACGTAGTGGGGGGGAGTTGCAATGCCAAGCAAGGTCCCCTGGATCTGAAAATGGGATCTGAGCTGAAAGGGACCTTGGCCCCCATCTGGGCCTGGGGATGCCAGCCGAAGGCCCTGCCAGTCGAACCTTCCCTTCGCTTTGGGGGCAAAGGAGATCTTACGTTTCATGTCCCTCTGCTTAATCCCAGCTGGAGAACCTGGGGGGGAGGGCCCCCCGCAAAGCCCCGTTTCTGCCCTCTGGCCTGGAGCTGCGGGGGAGGGCAGAGCTGGGGGGGGCTTCCTAAGGCCCCTGGCCAGACGCAAGTGGGTTCCTACCATGGCGCTGAGCACCCGTGAAACGTATTTGGGGTCATTGCGTCGACGCAGGTCAGCCGTTGGATCCTTGCGGTGGCTTAAGCTCCGGTCCAGAATGAAGAAGCTAATGTCCAGCATCTCTTCTTGGAACTGTGGGCAGAGGACGGGTGACTCTCAGGAGTTGAGCC
The DNA here is from genome assembly GCF_031021105.1 of Erythrolamprus reginae. NCBI lineage: Eukaryota > Metazoa > Chordata > Lepidosauria > Squamata > Dipsadidae > Erythrolamprus > Erythrolamprus reginae. Next base: position 130,981 of record NC_091952.1, on the reverse strand, counting down.
ACATAGAAATCAAATGGAGGGAGGGAGGGATGGAGGGAGGGAGGGAGGGATGGATGGAGGGAGGGAGGGATGGATGGATGGAGGGATGAATAAATAAATGAGGCGGGCAATTCCCCTCCCCACCCCCACAATTAGTGGCCGTGTGGGCGTCACTGGATGATTCCTGAGGTGGGGAAGGTCTCCTGGAAGGGGTCCTGGTCCCCTGAGGGTCTGGCTTTGATGGCTAGCATTCTCATTTCAGGTCAGCCTTCCTTTGGGGGGGCATCTTTTCAGAAATTCCTCTCTTCCCCCCACCAGAAGGGTTGGCCAACCAAGCCAGGGGAAATGACCCAGTGGCTCCAGTCAGGGAGGGAACCCAAGATGGGGCATCCGTTCTCTTTACCTGCCCATAGTTCCACCCGAACTGAGAGATGCGGTTGGCGCTCCCGGCAAAGAGAAGGCCAAACTCCGAGAGGACGTATTCCTGGCGGTGGGCGTTGTCTGGCATGAACACCTCATCCTCTGGAAACCAAGCGCCAGGCGGGCATAAGTGGCTGTGGGGGGGCTTTCTCCCCCAGGGAGCAGGTGGACTCTTCGGACGGACAGACACCCCCCCTCGACAAACCAGCCCTGCCCCGAAGCACCGAGAGCTGCCCCCTTGATTGAGAAGCAAGACTTGGGCACTCGGGGGGAGGGGGCTGTTGGAGGGGCAGCCCCCTCATCTTTTAAAGTGGGAGAATTCACCACACCTCCCGAGCTCTGCCCTCCCCCCCGTCTGGGTACCTGACAGCCAAGGGTTGAAGAGCAACACGAAACTGCCCAGGACGGAGACGCCGGAGCTGCTCTTCAGGCCCAGCCGGTAGCGCCCGATGGCCGCGTTTGCGGGGCTGGTGATGGAGAAGGCAGGCGAGCCAGGGCTCTGCACGGCGCTCCAGGAGCCTCGGGTGGGCGCTCCGGAGACCCCAAAGTCCACACGGGTCTTGGCCTGCAGGGCAGCTGTCGAGCCTGGAGGGGGGGGTGAAGTGGCGGCCGCTCAGAAGGGGTGGAGGGGTTGGAGGGGGCGTTCAAGGCCCCCCGATGTGCCCGAGAGGGGCCGGGCTGGCTGGGAGGGCGCTCTGCGGGGCACCCGCTGGGCTGGGGAGGGAGGGGGGCCACCGAGGGCGGAGAGCCGGGAGACGGGGAGACCTACCTAGGTCCACGGAGAAGGTGAGGCCGGTTGTGGCTGTGGGGAGCATCAGCGTGATGTGGAAGCTCTGGCCCCGCCGCACCACCAGGTCGCTGCCAGAGAAGGAGTTGGTGCGGTGCTCGCGGGAGTTCTCGCTCCGCCGCCAGTCGATGTTGCTCGCTGTTGCCGGGAAGGAGAGAAATGGCCGGGACTGTGGCTGCTCCACCAGGAAGCCACAGCGGCGCCCCCGAGCCCGAGCCCCCCACCCCTCCCGGTGGGCATCTATGCGTGTGTGTTTCACTGGGGGCTGCCCCCCCATCCCTCCCGAAGTATCGGAGCCTCGGTTGCTTAGGGGCTTGTGGAACCGCCCAGGATCCCGGCTGCCCCCCCCCAACACACCCACACCGGACTTTGCTCTGGGCACTGCTGGACGTCTCATCTGGGCCACTTTGAGAGTTTTGCTGGGGCTCTGGATGGTTGTGGAGAAGGAGGGGGGCGGCAGCCAAAGCCCCCACCTAGAGGCGGGGCTCAGCACTGCAGGAGCCTGGAAGGGCCACGGGGGAGAGGGGAACGCCTGCCCAGGCAGCAGCAGCAGCAGCAGGAGGCCCAGGGACAGACCCCAGCAGCCTGTCAGCCCCTCCCCTCGGCCTGATCGCTGGCTGCTCCTGATGCTGCCCTCCCCCCCTCGCTCCAGCACCATCCATCTCGTTAAGGGCCCCCAGAACCCCCCAGGACCCCTCAAGACTCCTCTGGACCCGCCCACAGAGAGCTGGGAATAAATCTGAGTGGGGACCCCAATGTCCCCCCTCCCCCGAAGCCCTGCCGAGACAGGGGCCTCTTCCTCCCCCCCTGCCCCTGCTGGCTCCCCTTGCCTTGGACGGGGCCAGGAAGGCGCCCCACGGGAGGGCGACACAGCCTGGAGAGCTGGTCCCAGCCCGTCCAGCAAGCAGGGGCACGTTGAGGGTGCTACGGTGTGCCCGGCTGCCACTGCCTCCCTCCCAGCCGTGGGCCCCCTTCCCCCCCCCCCACAGTTTGCTCAGCGTGCACACACACACATGCACACCTGCGGGCCAAACCTCCCGCCCAAAGAGGTGGGCCGGGCCAAGGTCCTGCAGGAAGTGGGGGCTCGGGGCCCCTCCAGGGCCGAGCTTCTCTGGCCGGCAGCCCTTGCAAAGCGGAGACCGGGATGCTGACACCAGGCGCCCTGCCCTGCTCTGCCTCCCAGGCCCCTTTTCTGCTTTGCCCACAGGGTGGGCTGCCCCCCCAAACCTGCCCCCCCAAACCTGTCCCCCCCAAACCTGTCCCCCCCAAACCTGTCCCCCCAAACCTGTCCCCCACCCTTCTGTGCCCACAGAGCTGGGTGCTGGAGGGGGGCTGGGGTCTGCCGGGTGAGGGGCCCTCCAGTCCTCGGAGCTCCCCGGGAAGGAGTCCTCTGGGGGCGTCCCCACCCCACCCCGGCTGAGCCTGCCTGCCACTCACCAGCCATGGTCTCTCTCTCAGGTGCTCTCAGGCGTCTCTGGAGGATGTGCTGGGATCCGATGAAGCGGGAGAGGTTTGGGAGCCACCTTATATAGGGCGAACCGGCAGCTCCTCCCCCTCCCCCCTCCCCCCTCCCTCCTGCCCGGGGGTGGGGGGGCGAGGCTCCGGGTCACCTCCGTGGTGCTGCTGTTGCAACGCTGCTGCTGTCGGCTGCCCTGATGCAAGAGGAGGGCAGGGGAGACACGGGGCGGGCGGGCGGGCGGCTCTCCTGGCCGATGAGTGAGAGGCTGAGAAAGGGTTCAAGGAGGGAGTCACTTGCCAAGGAGGAACGGGGAGGGTGACTCAGCCGGTGGTTGCACCGACTGCCCTGGCACAGGAGGCTCTGGGGCAGCCTGAAGGCAGAGGGGGCCACGGGGGCTCCCGGGGAGTGAGTGGCCAGCCTGGTCCAGGGGCATCCCGGACCCCCCACGGCAGCTGAGGGGGTGCGCGAGGGGCCCCTTCTGCCCAGTTCCTGGCCCCAGGGGGACCAGGACGGAGGGCCAGCCGGTTCCCAGGCCAGCGCTTTGACCGCGACACCCCACGGATGCCCGTCCCTCCCAAACCTTCGGAAGGCTCCTTTGGCAGGGCAGAGGCAGCAGAAGAGGGCCTGGGAGATGGAGGGGAGATTCTACCCCTGCCAGGGGCCCTTCTAGGCGGGAATCTGGGGTGGGGGAGAGGGAATCCCCTGAGAGGGGCCCCCCATTTCCCTGCCCCAGAAGCTCTTTTCCAAGAGGGGCCCCCTGGGTGACCCAAACCCTTCACACACCCACCCCTCTTCCTCCCCTCTCGTAGGAGCCTCTGCTCAGGCATAGCGGGATGAAATTGCGTATTTCCAAGAGTGGGAGACATAATTTTTCCCCCCCCTGCACACACACACACACACACACACACACACGTGTGGCCTGATCTGTCCCGCCCTCCTCTGCTGGTCTAAAATCTCCCAGAAGCACGTTCGGCCACCCTGCCATTGGCCGTCAACGGGGACCAAGGCAGCCTTCAGCCCCTGAATCATGGAGTCCCCCCCCCAACTGCAACCCCGAGCCAAGAGACCCTGGCTGAGCCTCCAGGCTGAGTGGGTGCTTGGGGAGGGGGCTTCTCCCCCTGCCCCTCCCTCTTGCTCTCCTTCCCTGCAGGACGTGACTCTCCCGGCCTCTCACTCGCTCGCTCGCAGGGCCTGGACAGAGCCTGCAGCCACAAAGCCTCCAGGTGGCCCAAATATGTGAGGAATCCACGCAGGCAGTGGCCACCCCAGGCAGGGAACGTCTGGGGCAGAGTCTGGCGGTGGGCTCCTTTGGGCCGGAGTTTCCTGGCAGCACTCGGAGGGCAGCTCCCCTGGACAGGTGCCCGAGTGGCTCCTCTCCCAATTGGGGGGGCACACCCCCCCGTCCGCTTGAAATACCCCCTTGACTCCCCCTCCCCCTCTCTGTGTGTTTTATTCACAGGCACAGAGGCCACCCATGGGGTGGGGGGGAGATCCACTGGCTACTACTGGGGGGGTGATTATTTCTCCCTCCCCTCCCACCTATGGGGGGGCTCAGCAGAAGGTCCCGCCTTGGACGATGGCTCTCTTGCCCCAGAGGACACCACCGTCAGGCCCTGCGTGCCCACCAGCTGCCTCCTGGCCTGTCAGGGCTGCCTGGGATCATCGCCCCCCCCTGCCCCCCTGCAGTGTGGCTGAGCAGAAGGGAGGGCGAGGGCTACTCTGGGGCTGCCAGCCTCTCCACCAGCCTTTGCCACCTGCCTGCAGAGAGTGCCCCCCCTGCCTGGCTGGCCTGACCCCCCCGCCCGGGCCCAAAGGAGGAGCCTGAAGGGGGGGGACAGGGCGGGGGGGCAGTCTCTGAGCTTTTGCCTTCCATGCGGGAAGAGGGGGCACGGAAGAGTAGTTATTGGGGGGGTCTGGCAGTGAGTGGAGGGACCCCAGCCGTGCCGCTCGTTGGGTGCCTTGTGGCGGTGACGGTGAGGCAAGAGTTGGGAAAGCGCTGGAGCAATCTGGCCCACAAAGTGAGCAAGAGCCAGAGGCAGGAAGGGCTGGGGCCACGCGGGATGTTTGCCAACCTGCAGCCACATGCACTCTTGCCCCCCCCCCCCCCGCAGGAGAGCCTCCTTGGCCAGGATATTCCTCTCTCTCACACACACACACACACACCCGTGATCGAGGAACCTCTGCCTTAGCCAGCCCTTTGATGCAATCTTCAACCACAAGAACACTTCGGTTGCAAAACAGCTGGTGGCTAAAGGACCCCCCTCCCGCCCCCCAGTGGGGAACCTCCCCAGAGCCCCCTTGGTCTCAAGAGGAGCCCCTCCAGGGTCTCTGTCTGGGGCACGTGACCCCAAGAGAGAGAGCGAGAGAAGGCCTCTCAGCAGGCAGCAGCCCCACAGTGTGTGTGTGTCGGTGTGTGTTTCACTGGGAAAGGAGGGGGCAATGCCTCCCTCCCCTCCCCTCCCTGCCCTGCCTGGGGGTCTCCAGGGCCCTCATCCTGCTGGAGAGCCAGTTCTATGTAGCTGTTACGAGAACAGGCTGGGAGACGCTGAGTTCGAGTCCTGCCTTGGGCATGGAAGCCTGCTGGGAGACCTTGGGGCAGCCAAGGGACTCGAGGGGACATGCTGAGGCGCCCCCCCCCCCATGGTCCTTGTGGTCACCGTCTGGGAGGGAGGCTCCTGGCACAGAGCCCAGGCAATCCTCCCGTGCCAAAAGGCCCTCCATCTTACCTGTCATCACGGTGGCAGGACGGGCAAATAACCACAGAAGGCGCCCGGTGAGAAGATCAAACAAGGGCCGGACCCGGGCAGGGTTCTGTGGTGGCTCCCACAGGGTCCATGCCTGGCACGCCTGCAGGTGTTTGGCCCAGAGAGACGTGGGGAGGACGGCCAGCACTGCCCCTCCCTCCCTCCCTGGAGCTCTGGAGGGGAGGGGGTGTTTTGGCTGACCCGGCAGAAGAGGAGCCGTGTGTGCTGTTGGCCCCGCTGCCTGGCAGCCCTTTCCCCAAAAAGGCCTCGGTGTGATGCTGGACCAAGCTCTCTGCTATAAAACGCACCAGCAGAAATGAGGACTAGAAACCCCGGACTCCATGAATGAGCAGGAGCTGACCAGGGAGCCTCTGCCCCTCTGGCCCAAGTCCCCTGCGTTGGGGCAGCTGAAGATTGGGGCCTTCCCTGGGGGAGCAGCTGCCACCCAGGCCGAACCACGCAGGGCAGGCCACGAACCCGCCTGGCTGAGTCCCACCAGACTTCCATGGAAACATGGGAGAAGCCGGACGGACGAAAAGGACCTCCTGGTCCATCCGGTCTGCCCTTCTCGTGCCGATGTTACCTTAGGGTGGATCTGTGTGTCGCCACTAGGGGCTCTTCTCGGGGTGGGGGGGACAGGAGAATTGCCAGCCACCCACAACTGCCGGTGCACCCCGATAGGCCACACACACACACCCTCCCGCCGGAGGTCCCCCAGGGTGCTTCTGCGAGAGGCAACGGGGCTTTCTTGGCTGCTTCCCCCCCCTCTGAGCGGAGGGAGAAGAAGGGAAGCCCCCCCTCCCATCCAGAGCTGAAGAGGCGAACCGTCTCCAAAGGACGGGGAGGGCAGTCGCAGTCTCTTGGAAAAGCCGTTTTTGGGGCAACCGCGACCGGAATGGCTTTGAATCTCCCTGGATATCAATTGGGAGGCTTAAACAGAGGAAACGCCCCCACCCCCACCCACCCACCCACCCACCCACCCTCCGGCCGGCCGGCCCCGGATATCTGCACAGCCCTTGCATAGCACCAGGTCTGATATAAAATCCCGGCGGAAAGAAACTGGGTCATCGAACCATGAAACTCTGGGGAAAATACGACTGCCCGAAAGAAAAATTAGTGCTGGGGAATTTTGAGTAGGAGTCGCACCCGCCGGGGGCACCTGCCGAACGGGCTCTCCGGATGGATGGAGCAGAGGACTCCGGCCCCCCTCTGTCGCCCCCCTCAGGAAGGAGGCTGTCCCCCCTTCCCTCCCCCCCCTGCAGCAGACACCGGGTCACATGGCGGCCTGAGAGGTCGCCTGAGGAGGGAGACCAGGTGATCCCCAGGGAACAAACACAGGCTTGGTCATTTTAATAGAGAGCGCTTGTTTTATTTTAATGAACCAACCTATTCCAAAATGCGACATAATTCAACACAAGACTTCTTGACACCGGACGAAATTGACCACAGGCCTCCGTCGTGTCCCATTGCTCTGTCTTCTCCCTCTGCAGCCCCACTGCTGCTGCTACCCACACGTTGCCTGCCCTAGGCCCAACCCACAAACGGACAGTGCCTCGGAGGTGCCAGCACATGGGCATACGCCTCCACACACAGAGGGACGCCGGGAGCAGCTGCACTTTGTGTATGTCCCTCCCCCACCTTGGACAGGTGGGGAGGGGGTGTCCCTTGGATCCAGCGAGGGGGCAGGGGGGGACCCTTGGTAGGGAATGCCTGCCTTCCGCTCCAGGGAAGCACACCTTGAGCGGTAGGGTCCCTTCCCCAGAAGCATCCAGGTGCTGGCAGCCCACCACACCAAGCTCCAGGGTTTGCCAGCATTCCGGGCCGAGTGGGACCAGCCGGCCTTCCTGCACCCCAGGCCCGGGGCCCCCTCCCTCCTGCATTGGCAGGCTGGTCCCTGGAGCTCTTGTCCGGCATTAGAGCAGCTCGTTTTGTGGCAGCGGTGGGGAGGGGGGCTCCTTCAGGGGTGGGCTTGGAGCCTCGCTGCCGCCGTCCGGGGCCGGGCCCTCTGTCCCCCGGGCTTTCCCCTCGGGGCTCCCCCAGGGGTGTTTGGGCTGCAGTTCAAGGCCGGTGTGTGGTGGTCCCAGGGCTCCTCCGTAGGACTTCACCTCTAGGCAAATCAGACAGCCGGGCGGAGTGGGTCCTGCAGGGCGAGGAGGGCAGAGGCACCATCGCAGGTCAGCTGCCTGTCCAGGGGAACCGAGGGGCCACCCCCTCCAGCCTTTCTGAAAGGGCAAAGCAGCAAACTACCCAGGGGCCCCAATCAGCTGAGTACGAACCCCAGGCTGGACCTCCATGGATTGCAGCTTGCCGGTATCTCCTGGGGGGTGGGAGATGAGTCCCCCTGGCCGAAGGGCCACAGGACGGAGGGGGAGGCCAGTCTCTGAGACCACGGCCACGACGGGGAAGATCCTTGGGAGTGCTGCTCCCCTGCCTTCCAGGGACAGCGTATCAGGGTCTCCACCTGGCCCTGCAGATGCCCGGTCTGTGCACGGGAGACCTGAAAATGACCCTTCTTCCTGTCCCTGTTCTCTGCCCAGCAGGGAATGGTAGAGTTCGGAGGGGCCCATCCAGTCCGGTCGCCCACCACCTGCCTCTGGGCAGGAGGGGAGGGTGGCAGCATTTGTCCCTAAGGAGGCCACGGGGCAGCCCTTTCTCCAGAGCGAGACCCTGCCTGCAGCTTTCTTCTTATAGAAGAGGTGGATGGGGGGTGGGGGGGGAGAAGGCAGGAAGGGTCAGGGTTCCAAGGAGCAGCCCCAAACGAAAGAAAAGGCTTCAGCACATCAGGGAAAACCCAAACCTGAAAGCCCCCAGGCTTCCCCCACCCAAAAGAAAGTGCAGGTCCCAGCCTCAGCACTCCCGCGTCCATCAAACTGTCCAATCCCCCCAGGAACACCCCTCTTCCAGGTGCAGGGCAGAGTGGCCTTGACTCTCAGAGAAAGGAATGCTAGGTTGACTATATCTCCCCACTCACGCAACCGGCCACCTCCCCTGCCAGTTTCCCACAGCGCTAAATCTGGCAGGCCTGAAGATCCCAGGCCCAAGAGGGCCTCCAGGCCTGGGCAGAAGGGCGTCCTCTGGGTTCCTGCCCCTCTCCCGCAGAGCTGGCATCTTTGAGTCTGAACAGGGACCACCAGCCCCACCGGGAGATCCTGGGGACTGGCGGCTTCTTCTGGAAGGTCAGGTGGCGCTTGTGTCCAGGGCTTCCCTTCCGCCACTTGGGCTCTCCCCTCCTCAGCTGCCTCCGGCCTGGACCTCTCGGACGAGCTCTGCAGGGGGCTTCCTCCCAGACCCCTGCCCCCCTCAGCTGCAGCCGGCACCCCGGCCGTTCCCTTGGTTGGGGGAGCCACACGGAATGTTTCCAGGGACCTCGAATCGCCCCATGAGAAAGAGATCGGCAAGCGAGCAGACCGTCCATCTGTCTGTCAGGCAACACTCAACCCTGAAGGCTGTTTTTGTGTTTCCAACTTAACTTCAGCTCCTTCCTGTCTCCAGAGCCGCAATGCCACCCGCAGCCCCTTAGGACAAGCCCTCCGGCCCTCCCGCCGCACTGGTTCTGCCAGCGCCTCCCGTCGGGGACATTCCCTGGCTGCGCAGAGGCGCCTGGTCACCCATTGCAGGAGCTTCGTCTTGCTGGCCGCCCTATGGAATCGCCTGAGGGACACACACACAAAGGCTGCTAACGCATGCCGACCTCTCCCGGTTCACATCCAGGGACCCTGCCAGAGGTCGGCTCCTCCCGGTTCGGATCGCTTAGCCTGGACCGGTAGCAACCCGCTGGTGACATCACAATGACATCACGGACCCGGTTCGGTTGGGGTTTTGTCCATGGATGCCGCCATCTTTTTTTAAAAATTCCCCCTTTTTTTTAGAAACATAGAAACATAGAAACATAGAAGTCTGACGGCAGAAAAAGACCTCATGGTCCATCTAGTCTGCCCTTATACTATTTTCTGTATTTTATCTTAGGATGGATATATGTTTATCCCAGGCATGTTTAAATTCAGCTACTGTGGATTTACCAACCACGTCTGCTGGAAATTTGTTCCAAGGATCTACTACTCTTTCAGTAAAATAATATTTTCTCATGTTGCTCTTGATCTTTCCCCCAACTAACTTCAGCCGAAATGACAGCAGTGCACATGTGTTGCCATCTGATTTTTGACTTATTCCTTTGGATATTTTTTTTAAATTCAGCACTGCGCAGCGAGGTGAGTTAGAACCCACCCAGGACCGAGCACAAGTGTTGCTTCTAGGCAAGCCCCCCCCCCAGATTCCCCCCCCCCCCCCCGGTGTCACAGCCACAGGCGTTCAGGATGCTGCTCCCACCATCAGCCTGTTCAGACCGGGACCCCCGTCAAGCCCCTCCGGCTTCCAGGATTAAACCCGACCCAAAGCCCACTGCAGCCCCCAATCCCTGCAAGGACCCCCACCCTCCCAGAAGCAGTGGCCTCCGCAGCCCCCCTAGCCAGGACAGGCCACCAAAGTCCGGAGCCAGGCCTGCCTCTGTCGCTTTGCCCTGTCGCAGCCTGGCCACCGCCCGTTTCCTCCTTCCGAAGGTTCCCAGGTTGTCATCAGCCGTCAACCCCCCCCCCCGCCCCCCCGCTGCAGTGTGCTTGGGTGCACAAGCACAAAACCCCGAAGTGTGCGATCTCTCAACAGAAGCGGCTGTTCCCAGAAGGTGTCCAGGAAGAGGCTGACCTGAAAGCTGGCAGGGCGGCCTCCCCTGTGCCAATATTGAATCAAGGATTCTGACCCGGGGTCACTTTTTCCGCCCCTCCCTCCACCTTTTATTTCTCTGCCCTTTTCCAGCTGCGCCCCAATACCGGGGAAATCCCACAAGACCTGCCAGAGGAATGCAGGCCTTGGGACGGCAGGAGGGGACCGGCCGCTTGGGTGCGGTGTTGCCAGGAGGCCAGGGCAGCCCAGTCGCTTCCCCTGGCGCCACGAGGTGGGAGGGGGCGGAAGGGGGCCCTTCGTTCTCCCGTAACAGCAGCCGCCCTCGCTTAAGGGCCACGTTCAGGGCCAGCAGCTCTGTCGCTAAGCAGCATGGCGCCTAAGCATACAAATCTAATAAACAAACAAATAAATAAAATAAAGACTTCAAATGGTTTCTGATCTGTGATTTGACTTGTGCATTGTCCATTCACTCTGCTTGCCGGAAGCCAGTTGTGAAGCCCCCTCGGGTGGCCACGTGGCCGTGGGACTCTGCGGGAACTGGCCCTGAAGCTTTTTTTTCTCACACTGCCCCAACTCTGAATGGTCACTAAACAAGGTAGGTTTGTTTTTGTGTTGTTTTTGCAACTTGTGAGCCACCCCAAGTCTGTGGAGAAGGGCAGCATACAAATCTAATTAATAATAATAATAATAATAATAATAATAATAATAATAATAATAATAATAAATAATAGTTAGTAAATGAGGACTACCTGCAAGGCGTTGGGTAAAGTAGATACGCCCCCCCCCCCCCGGCTTTCTTGATAAACTGAAGGCCTGCGGAACGGGTGGCCTCATGTCTCGAGGGATGGATTTGCCATGGCGTAAGACGCGTAGCCAGCCCCTGAGCCTGGAAGCCTCCGCCTCTGCCCGGAGGGAGCCCTCTCTGCACTGGAGTGTGTGTCCCGTGTCCCCCCCCCCCCCCGAGTCCCCTGGCCTTCCAGCATCTCCGTCCAGGACTCGGGTGAGGGGATAGCAGGCAGGCTTGCAAAATTTGTGGGTGACACAAAGCTGGGGGGAGCCGGAGAGCTCTGAGGCCCCAAGGAATCCTGACAGACGGGGCCTCATCCACCAAATTTCATTCGTGCTTGGGAAATTTGAAGGTTCCGCACTGAATGGGGGGAAAGCAAACCCACCCCAAGCACAAGAGAGTGATTACGTCTTCCAACATTTCTCACCGATACTTCGATAAAAGCTAAAGGTGTGGCCATTTAGGTTCAAAAAGAACTTCCAATTGATGTACAAACATGTTATAACAGATGTAAATGGGCAGCATTTAATTTTGTGTGCTAAAATTGCCGGAACTGTATTAACAATGATTAATGTTGTGGATCTAATTTAGATTTTCCTATTATGTTTTGTAAATCTTTTTGACAATTGAATGAGTGTATTTATGATTAAGTGGTAATAGGAGACAATGTTGATGAAATACTGGCTTCTGAGCTTGATGGAAGTATACTGGCTCACAAAAAATGCAATCACTAGAGTGGAAAATAATTAAAACTTATATGGAAGCACTGAATTTAATAGAATCATAGCACTTGACTACATAATAATAATAATAATAATAATAATAATAATAATAATAATAATAATAACAACAACAACAACAACAACTTGATGTTTTCAACAATAAGAGAATATATGTGTTATTCAAATGTGCACCAAATTTGTTGGCATGATTTTTTTCATATCACCAATTTTATATCACAAAAATCAAGACATTTATTATTTATCAGATTATTGAAATGTGTATTTCAGAAACAGGTCAAGATATCCAGAAAGTATTTTACTTCTTATTTTTAATTTGTGTATGATGCAATATACACAAATGAGCAATAATTTAACCCTTATTGTTCTGTCTGGGTCCCACCAGACGCCAACACCAACCAAAAAGAGTATCCAGACACACTGGTAAAAAGCAAAGGCAGTTTATATACTTCAAAGCAAACACAGGTAACAAAAACTGTTCTTACAGACAGGAACACTATGAAGCTTCACAGAGGTTTCACGAAGGCCAGGCAATAAAACAGGATTCTTGCTGGCAAAAACAACGCTGGAGATAATAAAACCCACGCCTCCCCCAAGTCTTCCAGACTTCTAGGCCACAAGCCAAGATCAGAGACGCCGAGAATCGAAGCAAGGTCACAGGACTCCTAGTTGATAACTCTCCACAAGACTGTAAGGGCGGGCCTGCCTTTTCAACCCTGCTGAGGAGAACCACACCCAAACCCAGCTGTTGCCAATTCAGGGATGGAAATACCTTTCTAATTGGCCCCGTCTTTGAGCTACACGTCACTGCCTCATGTCTATGATAGCCTGGGCATCTTCATCTAATGAATCCAGGCTACTCGCTGGGGAGAGGGCCCCCCCGGGGGTCTCAGGCTGCTCTCCCTCCTCCTCTTCCTCTTCTGCCTGGTCCTCCCCCTCCTGTTCACTGTCCTCCTCCTCTGGGCATGGATCCGGTAGAGATCCAGCCGGTCCCTGAGGAGCCTCAGGCTGAATCACAACACTTATGTATTATTTATATGCTTCCTCTTCAAAAATCCAGGCACTTTAAGTTTCTAAATTCAGATCAAACTACTATAAATTCTCTACAGGCATTTGTTGTACAAATTCATTATCATTCAATAAGGAAATACTGGTATGCTAATACTATAATATCACAACAGACTGAATTCAGGCTAACAGGTTTATGGGAGAAAGGTGAAAGATGCTAATATTTGGTTATTCAAAGCAAAAAAAAAGATAGGACAATGTTAACAAGAGAGAACTTGAGAACATAGGAAGAGCCCTGCTGAATGGGGCCAAAGCCCTTGGAGTCCAGCATTCTGTGTCACCCAGTGGCCCCTCAATTGTCCATGGGGATCCTGACAAGAAAGAGAAGGCCAGACCCTCCCTTTCCCTTGACCCCCAACAAATGGGGCCCAAGGGAACCCTGCCTGCCTCAACCCACAGAGAAAGAGAGGGAAAGAAGGAAGGAGGGAGAAAGAGGTGGGGGGGGGGGAGAGAGAGCCTGAGAACATAGGAAGAGCCCCCCCGAATGGGGCCAAAGCCCTTGGAGTCCAGCATTCTGTGTCACCCAGTGGCCCCTCAATTGTCCATGGGGATCCTGAGCAGAAAGAGAAGGCCAGACCTTTGAGGGAGGTTACAATGGCAAGCAAGAGGGGAGGGGGCCATCGCTTTGCCCTCCGCTGCTGGAACAGGGGGTCCCGCCTGAGCCTCTGCAATCCGAACAGGGATCTGAGGACCAGGAAGGGCGCAGCGGAGGGCCGGGGGGGGAGACACCCAGAATTTCAACCCCACGGAGGACAGGAATGGGGTGTCATGGTTCCCAGTAATGATCCCAATCTTTTCTCAGAGGGCTCGTCTTTTTTTTTCCCAATAAATTTTATTAATTTTCATAAAATAGACAAAACTGACAAACATAACATTAAACATAAAAATGGGGTTGTATCTTCCCCGCTTATTCTAAAAGTAAAAATTTCAATACAGAAAAAAGAATACTTAAAAAATACTTAAAGTCAACTTATTACTATAAATGAAACATAGAAACATAGAAACATAGAAGTCTGACGGCAGAAAAAGACCTCATGGTCCATCTAGTCTGCCCTTATACTATTTTCTGTATTTTATCTTAGGATGGATATATGTTTATCCCAGGCATGTTTAAATTCAGTTACTGTTGATTTATCTACCACGTCTGCTGGAAGTTTGTTCCAAGGATCTACAACTCTTTCAGTCAAATCATATTTTCTCATGTTGCTTTTGATCTTTCCCCCAACTAACTTCAGATTGTGTCCCCTTGTTCTTGTGTTCACTTTCCTATTAAAAACACTTCCCTCCTGGACCTTATTTAACCCTTTAATATATTTAAATGTTTCGATCATGTCCCCCCTTTTCCTTCTGTCCTCCAGACTATACAGATTGAGTTCATTAAGTCTTTCCTGATATGTTTTATGCTTCAGACCTTCCACCATTCTTGTAGCCCGTCTTTGGACCCGTTCAATTTTGTCAATATCTTTTTGTAGCTGAGGTCTCCAGAACTGAACACAGTATTCCAAATGTGGTCTCACCAGCATTCTATATAGTGGGATCATAATCTCCCTCTTCCTGCTTGTTATACCTCTAGCTATGCAGCCAAGCATCCTACTTGCTTTCCCTACCGCCTGACTGCACTGTTTGTTTTTTTTATAATAGGTCTTCATGCATGAACTAATTCTAACGTAATTTTAAAATCTTATCACTACAAATTCTAATATAACACTTAAATCATATCTCTACTAATATAATTCTCTTTTTTATTTATTTGTTTGTCTTAACTTTTTATTATTTCTTCTTATTTATCCATATATACACTTTGTTCCATATTTCATAAAATTCTGTTTCTTCTTGATCTTTTAACCGTCTTGTCATATCCATTTCAGCGCAGTCTAATATTTTTTTAACGACTTCCTCTTCTTTGGGGATATTTTCCCCTTTCCAATTTTGCACATATATTATCCTGGCCGCGGTCAAAATGTGAATAACTAAGTACAAAATTTCTTTCTTATATTTCTGATTGGTTATTCCCAGTAAATAAAATTCCAGGGTTATTTCTATCTCCTGTTTTACTATTTCTTTTATTATTCTTTCTATCATTTTCCAGTAAAGCTTAACTTTACTACACATCCATCATTGATGGTAGTAGGACCCTACTTCCTTCTTACACTTCCAACATAATGGGGAAGTCTTCGGGAACATTTTTGCTATCCTATTTGGTGGAAGGTGCCACCTATAAAACATTTTAATTTGATTTTCTTTTAGGGAAACCGATTTTGTCATTTTCCAATTTGATATCCAGACTTTTTCCCATGTGTCTATATCTATTTTTTTTAATTTTTTATTATTAAAATATAAACATGTACATCGTATAATACAACATATGATACATTACAAAACAAGAAACACACATTACGAAATAAAGAGAAAACAAAACAAATAAACAAAGATAAAAGTGTCGGCGAATAAACAGGGGAGCTGTATTGAAAACGAAAATTAGATCCAATTATGTTTGCTTAATACCATGTTTCGAATAGATTATCAAGAATGTTGAATGCCAGAATTGAAATAAACATATTGAAGAGAAATTAACACATAATAATAAAATTTCATCTTTAAATATATATAAAGTCTCATGTTATTCTATAAGATAATTAATTACTTTATACCAGATTTGTAACAGTTCAAGGATGTATTTTACTTTTCACTCTTAGAGCCTAATATTCTCGCTTTTGCTTCCTAGCCAATTATAGAAAGGGTCCCAACATTTGTTAAAAGTCTCCAGCGATTCATTTCTAACTAATAAAGTCAATTTCGACATTTCTGCGCAGTATACTATTTTTTTAATTATTACTTCATTTGGGGGTAGCTCATCGTTTTTCCACCACTGCGCATAAGATAGTCTTGCTGCCATTGTTATGTGAATGATTAAGTGAATTTGGGATTTCAATAGATTTTGTCTGATTATACCCAATAAAAAGCATTCAGGAGTTTTGTCTAGTGACAAATTTAAAATTTCATCGATCCAAATTCCAATCTTATTCCAGAATAATTTAGCCTTAGTACATTGCCACCATAGGTGGAAGTAGGTGCCCAATTCTTGTTGACATTTCCAGCAATTTGGTGAGAGTTTATTATTCAATTTGGTTAACTTAATTGGAGTAATATGCCATCGGTAAAACATTTTGACCAAATTTTCTTTATAGGAAGTGGCAATAGTCAATTTATAGTTCCTAGTCCAGAGTGATTGCCATTCCTCCTCTTTAATTTCATTTTTAAGGTCCAAATTCCATTTCTTGACATTAATTTTTGTGTTAAAGTTGTCCAATTCATTGTAATTTAAGTAACAGTAAAAAATTTTAATTAGCTTATCCTGGGGGCCTATACAGAGCTTATCTAGCGGGGCATTTTTCCTTATCCCGAATTTTTTTAAATCTTTGTTAAGTTTAGATTGAATCTGGAGGTATTCCCACCATTCCACTTTTTGCCCCAGATTTTCAAGTTCTAGCCTTGTTTTGATTGCCCCATTTGGGTTTAGAATATCTTTATATCTTATTATGTTGTTTCTTTTGTGTAAATTAGGGTGTACATAGGCTTCTAAGGGGGCGTACCACATGGGAATTCCTTTGTAAAGTTTAGTTTTGATTTTTTTCCAGGTGTAGATAAGCGATTTCCTAATCAAGTGGTTGGAGAAGTATTTGTGGGTTATCGGCTTTTCGTCCCAGAGATAATAGTGCCACCCTGAATGGAGGTCGTGGCCTTCTAAGTTAAGAAGTCTAGTATTTGTTAGGCTCATCCAGTCTCTTGTCCATGCTAAAGATGCTGCAATGTAGTAATCCTTCCAAATTGGGAGAGCCAGTCCTCCTTCTTCCCTCTTTCCTTGTAAATATTTTAGTCGAATTCGGGGACGTTTATTTTGCCAGATGAAATTGTTAGTTAGTTTAGTCAAATTATTGAAAAATTCCGGATTTAAATGAATAGGGATTGTTTGAAATAAAAACAAAATTTTGGGCAAAGTATTTAATTTTATGGCTGCAATTCTCCCTAATAGGGAAAGTTGTAAGTTCCTCCATTTTAACAAGTCTGCTTGTATTTTATGTATTAAAGTATCATAATTATTTAGTTTTAAACTGGACACTCTATTTCTTTACCAATATTTTTGCACCAACTTATCATATTATCCTTTAAGGTCAAATCTATGTTTTTGTGGGCAATCAGGTATTTGTATACTTTCCCTATTATTTTAGTCTGATTAGTGATTAGTAAATTACCTAATAAATTTTTATTCTTATTAAAAATATATGTCATACTATCTCTCTGATGTCTAGACTGAATCTGTGCATATTGCCACCAGTCAATTGTGGCCCCTTCTTGTAATTTAGTTCTAGATTTTAATTTCATTTGATCATCCAATAAATCTTTGTATCTTATTATCTTCATTTCCCTTATTGAGTTTGGGTGTGTTATTGCTTCTGGGGGGGGGGGGGGTCCATTCAGGAATGGTCAAAAAGTGGTTCTTTTTTATGTCTTTCCAGACTTCCAACAAATATTTCCTTATTGTATGTCTTTTGAAATATGAATGATTTTTATCCTTTTCATA